>NC_079223.1:27906342-27928842 GCF_029633865.1 Lampris incognitus | reverse complement strand
ATGCGGAGTAGAATTCTTCAATAGGTTTCAAGAATGGAGAGTATGGGGGGGTTGAGTGGGGTGAAAAGTGGATGACATGTAAACCAATTGCCTAGGATTGCATGATGGTGAAGGACACCATTTTGACTAATAGCCACTCATATTATTACATTGCCACCACGTTGTAGCAGGACGCCAATGATGGCATGGTTCCCAATGACATTTCTGCCTTGGCCACTTGTTTTTACAATGCTGAAACCTGCCTCGTCCACACACATTAGCTCATAATGCACTGCGTCTGCTTCTAGCTCCATGACTCTCTGAAAGAGACCAGACAGGGGCATCCAGGTAGCGTAGCGGTCTATTCCGTTGCCTACCAACATAGGGATCGCCTGTGTGAATCCCTGTGTTACCGCTGGCTTGGTCGGGCATCCCTACAGACACAATTGGCTGTGTCTACCCTCTCGGTCTCTCAGATCCACCTCAGGCTCCCTTCTCTCTACCCCCAGGTCCAACCTCCGCGGCTTTGGTGACTGAGCCTTCTCCAGGGCAGCTCCCAGGCTCTGGAACTCACTCCCCCAAATCATTAGAGACTCAGAATCCCTGCCACTCTTCCAATCCCGTTTTAAGACACACCTCTTCTCCACTGCCTTCTCTTGCCACCCCACCCCACCCCACCCCCGCCCTCTAATCCACCCCTGATCTGAGGCAGACTAAGGACCGAGCACTTGACCTGCTACCCCCTCCTCTTGGAACTCCCCAAGCACATCAGACACTGCTGCGATCTGCCCACATTTAAGTCATTAATCAGGACTCACCTCTTCAGACTTGCTTTCATCTGTGATTTATGTTGTGTTGCATGTTTTTGGTGTGTTGCTTTTAAGTTTATTCCAATTTATGTAAAGCGTCTTTGAGTATGATTAAAAGCGCTATGTAAATAAAATGCATTACTATTATTATTATTATTATTATTTAGATATGTGTCCTGGTCGCTGCACTAGCACCTCCCCTGGTTGGTCAGGGTGCCTGTTTGGGGGGAGGAGGAACTGGGGAGAACAGTATGATCCTCCCACGTGGTACATCTCCCTGGCGAAACTCCTCACTGTCAGGTGAAAAGAAGCGGTTGGCGACTCCACATGTATCAGAGGAGGCATGTGGTAGTCTGCAGCCGTCCCTGGATCGCCAGAGCGGGTGGAGCAGCGACCTGGACGGCTCGGAAGAGTGGGGTAATTGGCCAGATACAATTGGGGGGGGGGGCAGACAAAACAATGTAGCACAGTAGGAAAAGACAGGGATCAGTCAATATGATGTAGTGCCATACACTTCCAGATCCAGTACCAATGATAAGATAGCATAGCTTAGCTACACAGATTCATATCTCGGTTGTTTTACACGGTCTGAGTGTCTTTCGACAGGGACTCTGTGCAGCTGGTTCATCCTAATTCTATTGTGTTTCAGTAGATGAGACAGTGCAGAGACTCTGTTGACGTTTTGGAATATATAGTGTTATCTGCTATGATGTGGTTCGCGTCCCGGCTGCGGCAGTTCCCAGCTGCGGCAGTTCCCAGCTGCCCCCTTGATTTCACTTTCACAATATATTGATCAGACAGACAAAGAACCAGGTTGTTCCTCTGTCATCACAGGTCTGATTCCACATAAACTGTCCATGCCTGTCAAAGCGCCCTCAGCCAAGACACAGGGCGGGTGCTGTGAACTTTGACCCTTGGAGTGTGCCTCTCTGTTGGGGTTGACAAGACAAGGGACTTTGTAATGTCTATGCTTTTGTTTGTTTCCTGTTTGTATTTTTATGTATTCAGTCTATCTTCGTTCAGCCCGAGCCCCACCACTTCACTCCCCTCACTCACTTCCTGGTTTTGGGGAAAGGCCGTTTAGGAACACAGAAATATGTCAATTTCCACCATAGAACACGACACACGTGTATTACAGAAAAATAGTTGCAAATTATAATATTATATTTAAGATTTTGAATGTACGTGTGAAATTGTTGGTTGATAAAAACCGCTAATGCTAGGCTAAAGAGTAATAAGTATTAATGATCAGGTGTATTTCTCTTCTAATGATCCTCAAACTGCACAGTCATAAAAAAAAGAATCCATGAGTTTTTCTGACTTCATGTAAATGGGACACAAAGTAAAAACCTGCTATCTGTTTTACAGCCTCCCTGAAAACAGCTCTTCCCTGTTTCCCGTCATCTTGTCCTTCAGCTAATTGAGTGTTTTCTGTCCTTTGCTTCATTAAAGCTGCTCGTCAGATGTCAGAAAGTACTGCGATTGTTAACCTCTGATTGGCAGAACACCATATCAGTCATTATTTTGTGAATCTTGATCTCAAGTCAGTAAAGCATTGAAGGAGAAGAGCTGCAGAGCAAAAACTGTTCCTTCAGATTAGCTGTAAATAACATTTAGATGGAGGAGCTTAGACGTGGTGAGTGGAAAAGGTTGGGATGTCGTCACACCGTTAACGTGTGTGTGTGTGTGTGTGTGTATGTGTGTGTGTGCACGCGCATGCATGCGTGCATGCAGGTGCGTGTGTGTGTGTGTGTGGGGGGGTGCACGCGCGTGCACAGCGGCTGCCTGCTGGACTGTACGTCTCGCTGCTTTGAGGCTTCACAATGGCTCCCCTCTGGAAACGCCGGGTCCATTTGTGAGCAGGCAGAGGAACGGCCAGCCGTGAAACTTGGGCTTTATCCCAGAGGCCCTTTCCCATGGCCCGCTCTATCAATCACCCCCTCTCTCCCTCCTCCATCCCATCCCTCCCTCCACGGTCCCCTGTAAACAGGTTTAATCTACTGAGGAGAGGGGGGGGGAGAGGAAGGAGGAAGCCATAAACCTTCTCTGCAAGGAGGTGAAGAGATAAAAGAGGGAAGAAAAGGAGACTGAACTTTGTGGTTGAGGAGAGAACATATGATTGATTCAAGAATACAATGGAGAGAGAGAGAGAAAGAGGGAGAGAGGGAGAGAGAGAGAGAGGGAGGTCTGGGTGGTGTAACCAGGTTCTTGACTCTGTCTCTCCCACAACAGAAGACAAACATACACTGTTCTTCTACAGAGAGACCCGCTTTGTCTGTTTACTGTCAAGACACAATGGCTGCTGTTCTAACATACCCTCCTGACACACACACGCACACACACACACACACATGCACACACACATGCATGCACGCACACAACATGCACAAACACACACACACACAACCTTCACATGATCAACAGTGATTTCTTCAACTTAACCTTTACCTTGTGCCATTACTTGCCTATAAACCCGAGTCATACAAACACCAAAACTTCCACCCTGATATGACTTTTAACCCCAAATATGACACATAAACACTCAGCCGACATAATGAATCAAACGTGTTTAAATCTACATCATTTATGGGCTCAGAAAACCTGGTTGAACCTGAGTTTTACTTACTGGTGTTGTACTATCTGTTGGTAAAGGTCTTCTCCCAGCTTGTCTTATCTGCTTGTTAGACACAGCAACTTCACTTCTTCAAACTCAACATCTGCCTTCTTCTTCCTCATATGGCTACTATGGTGAAGATGGAAAACACCATGCACCCTATCATTTTTCCTGGTAAAGTCCTACCAGACACCAACCATTCACATCACATACTGCTGAAGTCTGCAGGCTCTGATGTTCATGGGTCAGGTGTTGTCTTAAACACACCAGAGATAGAAAGAGAACACTTTTTCTGTATGCATACTTCAGAACGTCACTTTAAAAGAGAAAAGGGGTGGGTGGAGATGTTGGTGTGATGTCTGAAGAGTTCAGGGTCAGTGGAATGTCTTCCTGATATCAGATGAGTGACAAACAAGAGTCCCTTGTTCCCACCAATGGCGGTCCAGCGTGGGTGGGACACAGAAATCGCTGATGCAGTGGATTTTTCTCCTCCCACTGAGGTGTGTGTGTGTGTGTGTGTGTGTGTGTGTGTGTGTGTGTGTATACAGTGTAGTGTATTATACTCTGTCTATACTCACACAACACTGTAAGATTCTCCAGTGTTTGTGTCCTCCATGGAAGTGTTCAGACACATGCATCGTCCCCACTGTGGTGACAGCTACATGTACACAGCTAGTTCCTGTAAAGTGCACTGGTACTGTATCATACTCATAGTTTGTGTAATATTTGTGTATTTCTGCAAGTCTCTGAACTCTGTTGGAGGGATGGAACACCATTCTTCCAAAAGACATTCCCTCATTTGGTGTTTTGATGATGGTGGTGGAGAGCACTAACACATCGGTCCAAAATCTCCCCTCGGTGTACAACTGGGTTGAGATCTGGTGACTGAAGGCCATATGATTTACATCATCTTCATCCTCATTTTTATACACACCTTTCGTGCACACGCCTATGAACTGAAATGACTTGGTGTGTGTGTGTGTGTGTGTGTGTGTGTGTGTGTGTGTGTGTGTGTGTGTGTGTGTGTGTGTGTGTGTGTGTGTGTGTGTGTGTGTGTGTGTGTGTGTGTGTGTGTGTGTGTGTGTGTGAAAGAGAGAGACTGAGACTTTGTCTGAGAAAATGTTTTTACTCAGCAAAGCAACATGATTTCCATCTCCTCCCACAAGTAACAAGTGCACACGCGTGCACGTATGCACGCACGCGCACACACAGCCATTGTATGAGTGTGTGATGAAGAGGAGATGCTTGTGTCATGGTGAGGCAGTACAGGGAGAATGGTTGGCTTGTTACTGCTTAGAGGGAGGCATGAAAGACACACAAAAAGACACAAGGACACACTAATGAATGCTTACACAGACACAGATCGGCAAATAAACACGCGCGCGCACGCGCACACACACACACACAACATAGTGTTGGCACTAACGGTGTGAAGAGAAGCCTTCTTGTGTTTATTCACTTAGTGAACCACTTTAAGAAAGACAACAGTACTGCGAACCTCTCCCTCCCTCTCTCTCTTTATCTCTTTGTATCTCTCTTGCTCTCTCTGACCCCGTTCACACTTGGTTTTAAAATGTGTTTTGGGCGATCGGATTACAAGTGGACGGCGAGACACATCGCCGTTTACACCTGTGTCTATCATGCGTCTCCAAATGCGTCCTGCTGACCATTTGTGATCAAATTTCGTTACTCTGAAGAAGAAGAAGAAGATTTCCTGTTACATCCTTGGCAGGGATGCATCAGGACGCATTAGCGTTTACACTACAAAAGATATGTGGTCAAATGCGCCCCAGACCATGTCAGCAAGTGGTTTGAGTGACCGGTTCACAAAACGTTTCGGTGGTCATTTACACTTGTATTTAGCGCGGTCCACTTGTGATCTCATCATACAAAAACGCATTTTAAAAACAAGTGTAAATGGGGTCTCTGTCTCAAACAAACCTGTAGGGAAGAAGTTTGTGTTAGTATGGACAAGAGGAAAGAAAAGACGAAAACTGAGAAGTACAGAAAAATAAGTCATTATCAGACTGAGTACTGATACTGTCCTTCTCTTCCTCTGCGTTTGTTTGAGACAGAAAACAGACAACAGACGACAGGAGACAGATGGAGGATGGATGGAGAACGGATGGCGGACGGATGGAGGACGGATGGCGGATTGATGGAGGACAGATGGAGGATGGACAGAGGATGGATGGAGGATGGATGGAGGTCTGGCAGACTCTGTTCATTGCACTGCAGATAAAATCTGAAAGCAGGAAACATCCACATGTGTGATTTGTATTTGGTCCTATACGTTACACACCACCCCCGCAGGCTCTTCTCTCCTGATACCTTTCCTGTATAAGCCCTGAAGATTGTTCATGAAATATTAAAGACAGAATATAAAAAATAAATAGCTGCTGCGGGAACTTAACATTATTACTCAAACCCTTTAAATCTGTTTTATACACCGGAGCATTTTCCTGTGGAAATTAATTTAGTTCATTTCACCCCATCTTAAAGTTAAAAATAGAAACGACATGTGATAGCTAACTGGTCTTTGCTGAAGTGATTCTGGTTGGTGAGCGAGTCGCTGACCTTTGACCCCATCAGAATTCCCGTGCGGCTGTAAAGGTCGCCGTCACGTTTTTGAGTTTGGCCGCAATGAGTTGTAATGAAGCCGTGACTTTCAGGATCAGCGGATCATCTTTAAAAAAAACAGCAGAGGATCAATAGCCCTTTAATAGATACTTGCTCATTTTCAAATGCCATCAGTAGATATCATTCATATTAAATACTATTAAACCACTCAGCCATATGTATTTAAATGGAGAAATATGGGGACGGGGGAGGGGGGTATCAATATCACTCAGCTACACCTGCTGATGTTAACTAATCACATTATGATATTTACTGGTCATATTATTATAATTACAAGTCACATTATAATGTTTATCAGTCATATGATAATTACTACTCACATGACATTTACAAGTCTGATTATAATACAAGTCACATTATGATATTTACTAGTCACATAATATTTACTAGTCACATTATGATATAACAAGTCACATTATAATATTTAGAAGTCACATTATGACAGGTCACATTATGATATTTACAAGTCATAGTATAATATTTACTAGTCACAATATAATATTTACTGGTCACATGATGATATTTACGACAGAGCCTTGTCCATAGCTGCCTCCTCCCTCTGGAACTCCCTCCCCAAATACAACAGAGACTGTACTGTTCTGTCTACATTCAAATCAATAATCAAAACTCACCTTTTTAGAATTGCTTTTAATGTATGATTAACGTTGTATGTTACATGTTTTTAGTGTATTATGTTTATTTTTTCTATCTTATGTAAAGCGTCTTTGTGTACTTTGAAAAGCACTATACAAATAAAATGTATTATTGTTATTGTTATTATTATTTGTATTATATTTACCAGTCACATTATAATATTTACAAATCACATTATGATAGTTAGTAGTCATATAATATTTACTGTTCGCATTATGAGTTTACTAACCATATTGTCATATTTATAAGTAACCCAGCCACTGAAGATGCACAAGCCATTGCATTCTTAGTGCCGGCCCCAAGCTATGATAAACTGGGAGGATTGCATCAGGAAGGGCATCCAGCATAAAATCTTTGCCAAATCAAATATTCAGATCATACGTCAGATTTTCATACCAGATTGGTCGAGGCCCGGGTTACCAATGACCGCCACCAGTACTGTTGGCCACCAGGGTGCCAGTGGAAACTATGATACTGTTGGGCGAAGGGGAAGAAGAGGGGGAAGGCATGACCAGAGGCAGATAGAAAGGGGGAAGGTTAGGAGTGTGGAGATAAGAGTCAGAAATTTGAAAGTTGGCACTATAACTGGTAAAGGGAGAGAGCTGGCTGATATGATGGAAAGAAGGAAGGTAGATACACTGGGTGCAAGAGACCACGTGGAAGGGGAGTAAGGCCAGGAGGATTGGAGGTGGGTTCAAACTCTTCTACCATGGTGCGGATGAGAGGAGAAATAGGAAGGGGTAATCCTGAAGGAAGAGTACGTCAAGATTGTGTTGGAGATGAAGAGAGTGTCAGACAAAGTGATGAGTATGGCGCTGGAAATTGAAGGTGTGATGATGAATGTTGTCAGTGCATATGCCCCGCAAGTTGGGTGTGAGATGGAAGAGAAAGAAAAATTCTGGAGCAAGTTGAATGAAGTGGTGGAAAGTGTACCTAAGAGAGAGTGGTGATGGCAGCGGACTTCAACGGGCATGTTGGTGAAGGGAACAGAGGTGATGGGTAGGTATGGTGTAAAGGAGAGGAATGTGGAAGGACAGATGGTGGTAGATTTTGCAAAAAGGGTGGAAATGGCTGTGGTGAATACATATTTCAAGAAGAGGGAGGAACACAGGGTGATGTACAAGAGTGGAGGAGGGCACATACAAGTGGGCTAAATCTTATGCAGGAGGTTCAATCTGAAAGAGACTGGAGACACCAAGGTGGTGACAGGGGAGAACATAGTAAGGCAGCATCGGATGGTGGTCTGTAGGATGACTTTGGAGATCAAACTGAGGTCCTGACTCACTGTAGTCATTAAAGATCCCATGGCACTTATCACAAAGAGTAGGGGGTCCTCCAGTGACCTGGCAAAATCCCCAACCTGGCTGTCTACATCTGGCCACTTAATCATCCCACCGTGTAATTTGCTGAATTATAGATCCCTCTCCACCTCAAACTGATGTGTGGTGAGCATTCTGGTGCAAAATGGCTGCCATGCATCACGCAGGTGGGTGCTACACATTGGTGGTGGTTGAGGTGAGTTTCCCCCCTTCATGTGAAGCACTTTGGGTGTCACGATAAAGTGCTATATAAACGCAATCCATCATCAAGAAGAGGAAAAGAGTGAAAGCAGAGCCAAGGATCAAATGGTGGCAATTGAAGAAGGAAGACCATTGTGTGGAGTTCAGGGAGGAGTTAAGACAGGCACTGGGTGGTAGTGGAGAGTTACCAGAGGGATACAGCTAGGAAGGTACTTGATGTGTCGTCTGGACAGAGGAAGGAAGAGAAGGAGACTTAGTGGTGAAATGAGGAACTACAGGAAAATATATGATGGAAGAGGTCGGTGAAGAGGAAGTGGGATAATCAGAGAAATGACAGCAGACAGGAGTACAAGGAGATGCAGTGTAAGGTGAAGAGAGTCGGGGAAGTCAAAGGAAAACGCGTATGGTGAGTTGTATGAGACGGTGGACACTAATGAAAGAGAAAAGGACATTGAACAGATTGGCTAGACAGAGGGACCAAGCTGGGAAGGGTGTGAAGCAGGTTAGGGTGATGAAGGGTAGAGATGTAAATGTGCTGACAAACAAGGACAGTGTGGTGAGAAGGACAAGTGAGTAGTTTTAGGGGCTGATAAATGAAGAAAATGAGAGATGAGAGAGAGAGAGAGAGAAGGATGGATGATGTGGGGATAGGGATTCAGGAAGTGCGGTGGATTAGCAAGGATGAAGAGATGGCAGCTATGAAGAGGATGAAGAGTGGAAAGGTAGTTGGTCCAAGGTAGTTGGGGAGGCACGGAGATGTTTAGGAGAGATGGCAGTGGAGTTTTTAAGATTGCTCAACACAATTTTGGAAAGTGAGAGGATGCCCGAGGAGTGGAGAAAAAGCATACTGGTACCGACGTTCAAGAATAAGGGCGATGTGCAGAACTGTAGCAACTGCAGAGGTGTAAAGTTGATCAGCCACAGCATGAAGATATGGAAAAGAGTAGTGGAAGCTAGGTTAAGAGGAGAGGTGATGATTAGCAAGTAGCAGTATGGTTTCATGCCACAAAAGAGCACCACAGATGCAATGTTTACTTTGAGAATGTTGGTGGAGAAGGATAGAGAATGTCAGAAGGAGTTACATTGTGTATTTGTGGATTTAGAGAAAGCAATGACAGGGTACCAAGAGAGAAGGTGTGGTATTGTATGAGGAAGTTGGGGGTGGCAGCAAAGTATGTAGGAGTGGTGCAGGATATGTATGAAGGCAGTGTGACAGTGGTGAGGTGTGCGGTAGGAATGACGGATGGGTTCAAGGTGGAGGTGGGATTACATGAAGGATCGGCTCTGAGCCCTGTCTTGTTTGCAATAGTGATGGACAGGTTGATGGACAACATCAGGCAGGAGTCTCCGTGGACTATGATGTTTGTGGATGATATTGTGATCTGTAGCGAGAATAGGGTGCAGGTTGAGGAGAGCCTAGAGAGGTGGAGGTAGGCACTGGAGAGAAGAGGAATGAAAGTCAGTAGAAGCAAGACAGAACACATAAGTGTGAACAAGAGGGAGGACAACAGAATAGTCAAGATGCAAGAAGTAGAGCTGCCAAAGATGGATGAGTTTAAATACTTGTGGTCAACTGTCCAAAGTAACAGGGAGTGCAGAAGGGAGTGCAGGCAGGGTGGAGTGGGCGGAGAAGAGTGTCAGGAGTGATTTGCAACAGAAGGGTACCAGCAAGAGTGAAAGGGGAAGCTTACAAGATCATAGTGAGACCAGCTATGTTGTATGGTTTGGAGACAGTGGCACTGACGAAAAGACAAGAGGTGGAGCTGAAGGTGGCAGAGTTGAAGATGCTAAGATTTTCTTTGGGAGTGACAAAGAAGGACAGGGTTAGGAACGAGTATATTGGAGGGACAGCGCAGGTTGGACGGCTTGGGGACAAAGCAAGAGAGGCAAGATTGAGATGGTTTGGACATGTGTGGAGAGATGCTGGGTGTATTGGGGGAAGGATGCTAAAGATGAAGTTGCCAGGCAAGAGAAAAAGAGAAAGGCTGAAGAGGAGGTTTGGTGAGGGAGGACATCCAGGTTGTTAGCATGACAGACGAAGATGCAAAGGACAGGAAGAAATGGAAACGGATAATCTGCTGTGGTGACCTCTAATGGAAGCAACCGAAAGAAGATTACGATATTTATAGGTCACAAGATATCCACTAGTCACATTATAATATTTAGAAGTCACATTATGATATTTACTAGTCGTATAATATTTACTAGTCATATTATGATATTTACAAATCACATTATAATATTTAGAAGTCCCATTCTGATATTTACAAGTCACATCATGATATTTAATAGTCACATTATGATATTTACTAGTCACATTATGATTTCTACAAGTCACATTATGAAATTTGCTCATCGTATTGTGATATCTACAAGTGATGATATTTACTAGTCATAGTGTGATGTTTACATGTCACATTATAATACACAGTATACATAAACAAAATGGTTAGATTTATTGACAGTGCTAAGCATTCATTTGAATGACAGCCCGCAGAAAGTAACTGTTTTTATGTGTGGTTGTTTTGGGGTACAGTGCTCTGTAGCACCTACTGGAGGGGAGGAGTTGGAACAGGTTGTAACCAGGGTGTGATGGGTCTGCAGTGATGTTGCCTGCCCATTTCCTGAGTCTGGAGCTGTATAAGTCCTGAATGGAGGGCAGGTTGGCACCACTGATTTTCTCTGATGACTTAACTGTTCGTTGTAGTCTGTCCCTGTCCTGTTTGGTAGCCGATCCAAACCAGACAGTGAAGGATGTACAGAGGACAGACTGGAATATTGCAGTGTAGAACTGAATCAACAGTTCCTGAAGCAGGTTGAACTTCCTGAACTGGCAGAGAAAGTACATCCTCTGCTGGGTCTTTTTGATGGTTGTGTCTAAGTTGGATGCCCACCTTAGGTCCTGGGAGATTGTGAAACCCAGAAATCTGTAGGTTTTCACCGCAAACACCGTGCTGTTGAATATGGTGAGGGGAGGAGGTGTTGGGGAGCTCCTCCTGAAGTCCACTGTCTCTCCACTGTTTTGAGTGTGTTCAGCACCAGATTGTTATGGCAGAACCAGAGGACCAGCTGTTCAACCTCCTGTCTATATGCAGACTCATCACCATCCCGAATAAGGCCAACAATGGCTGGTCATCCGCAAACTTCAGGAGTTTACAGACGAGTCACCTGAGGTGCAGTCATTTATGGAGAGGGAGAAGAGTAGAGGGGAGAGCACACATCCCTGGGGGACGCCAATGCTGATTGTCCGGGTGCTGGATGTGATTTTCTCCAGCCTCACCAGCTCATCACTAGTCACATTATATTCACTAGTGTAATTATGATATTTAGAAGTCACATTATGATATGCCCCAGCATTCCCGCGACCCTGAGAGCAGGATAAGTGGTTTGGATAATGGTTAGATGGATTATGATATTTACTAGTCATATTGTGATATCTACAAGTCACATTATGAAATTTACTAGTCGAATCGTGATACTATTAGTAATAATATTTACTTGTCATAGTATGATGTTTACTAGTCACATTATAATAGTATTCATATTATGACCCACCTTCCACCTAATGAGCGCTGCAGCACCTAGTGACCCTAATCAGGATAAGCAGCTTGGAAAATGAATGAATGAATATTGTGACTTATCTACTAGTCATAGTAAATAACATCTACTTTTACTTACATTCCTATGCTTTACGGAAGTTAATTTAACATTAATAGCACCTTTAATCTATCAGGTTTCTGTAGTGAGACTTTAGGCCAGATGGGACATCACGAGTCAACAGGAAGAGGTAAAAAACAGCAGGTCAAAGCTTCTTCTCAGATGATTTCCTTTAACTCTTAACACTGAGAAAGCATCTTCATCCACAGGCCAGAATCCCTGTTGGAACAACTCCCAAAATGCATCGGTTTCCTCTGCATCAAGACTGAAGGGGTATTGACCATGTTCACACGGGTGAAAAATGGTTGAACAAATATTATTTTACCTTGAAGTATGAACCGATGTCTCTCCGGATTTGTATACTGCTTTTATTTTGTTGGATTTTTTTAGTCGATAACCCGTGAAATTACAGATTTTTGTCTGATTCTTTATGAATTACAACATGGCGCACAGCAGACAGCACTTTAGGTTTCCCACCCTGAGCAAGTAGGTCTAACTCATTGGTTCCCAAACTGGAGGCACGCCCCTTAGCTATAAAAGGGGGAGGGAGGCGTGGTGAAACTAAATCACATTGGTTTGACAAATAGTTTTTACTGTGAAGTTGTTACAGTCCAGCAGATGACAGTACTGCAACTTTTATGGATGCCAACTGCCATAAAACAACACAGAAGAAGGCTCATTTAAAAATAAATGTACAGGTAAATGATGCATGATTCTGCACTGCTAGCAAAGCATGGACAAGTTTCTGAAAGGACTGCCAGCTAAATGTAAACATGGCAGTCTCACAGCTGCATCCCCGATTTGAGAAAAATCTGCAGCAAGCGCACACGAGTCACTTAAAATATTGCAGGACTAGAAGTGTAATTATTCTTTTATTCTCAGGGAGTTGGTAAACTTTCCATTTTTGTGCAGAGACAATTTTGAGAAAATCTGTTGAAAGTAATGAACCATTGTTACACAGTAAAAATTTAAAACATACATGCTGCAGTGTCAAGTCAAGTCAAGTCAATTTTATTTGTATAACCCAATATCACAAATTTGCCTCAGGGGGCTTTACAGCAACACAGCATCCTGTCCTTAGACCCTAGCATCGGATAAGGAACATCTCCCTAAAAAAAAAAAACCTTTAACAGGGAGAAAAAACAGGAAGAAACCTCAGGGAGAGCAACAGAGGAGGGATCTCTCTCCCAAGATGGACAACGTGCAATGGATGTTGTGTTTACACAGTTTACAGAATACAGCATTGAAAGAGGATAGCATGCCTCCTCTGGTCGGTTGGGGCGCCGCCGGATCAGCAGAGAGGAGGTGGAGCAGCAAACGGGATGGCTCAAAAAGAGCGGGGTAATTGGCCAGATACAAAATTGGGGAGAAAAAGGGGGGAAATTGAAGAAAGAAAAAAAAGAAAGAAAGATGTTAACAGAATTATAATGGACTTATACGCTATATGAAGAATATGATGAGGAGAAAGCCAAGCAGTGTCCAGATGCCACAAGAACAGCCCAGGACCTGAGCCACGTGACCACCATCACCATGTAGACCTGGCAGGAGGACACATGCACACAGGGGAGACTCACATCACACCATTCACATACACGGGAGAAGAGACGAGAAAAAACATTAGTCACACATCCAAATGAGAGAAGGCTATAACATTGAAACAGGATAACAAAATTATATGGATTCATAAGATATATAAAAATTTGATAAATATGATGTCAAGCAGTGTTCAGGTGGAATAGCAGTTCTGTATTAATTACAGACAATGTCTCAAATAAATTCTACAGGAGTTTGCAAGCAAAAGACGTGTCTGAAAGTGTGTTTATGTGGGTGCTTGTAGGTGGGGGGAGGGGCTGAAAATATTTTCATCTGCAAAAGGGGGGCCCTGCAGAAAAGTTTGTAAACCACAAGTCTAACTGCGGTGTCACAGTATCTACACGACACACCCACTTGGTTTAGGCATGTGAAGTGAGATGGTTATGGGTAGGGGTCGGATTAGGAGTAGGGGTCCGGGGGGGGGATATTGTGTAACATGCCATTAAGCTAACAACACCAGGGGGGAGTGTCATGTAGTGAAATGAGCGTAGGTATCATGTAGTAAAGTGGGTGTGTTGTGTAGTACTGGGACACTGCAGGTAGACCCTTCTCACCCTGTGTGTCACATGACAGCAAAATGGCCGCCGTGTGAATCTTGTCATTAGAGAATACACGATAAGGTAGACATAATGTTGGTTTGTCACTAACCCAGCCACTGAGGATGCACAAGCCAGTGCATTCTTAGTGCCGGTCCCAAGGCCAGATAAATGGGGAGGGTTGCGTCAGGAAGGCCATCCGGCGTAAAATCTTTGCCAAATCAAATATGCAGATCATAAATAAGACTGATGATCCGCTGTGGCGACCCCTAACGGGAGCAGCCAAAAGTAGTAGTAGTAGTGTTGGTTTGTCACTACATTGTCTGTAAACAGTTTAGCTTGTTTTTGTTTTTCTGGTATTAATCATGGTACATTTATCCAGAATGCAGCTGAGGTACGACAAAGCTCTGTAATTTTCCAGTCAGGAGGAAGAACCTGGCACCTCCTCGCCACATGACATCATGGAGTCGTGATGAGATGCTAAAGCATCTCTCACCTCCTCTCCAATCCAGCGCTTACTGAGACTCCACTCAAACGCTCAGTCCTTTAATGACAACAAGTTGTAGTTTCCATAAAATACTGTTTATAGATGTCACACTGCTGAACTGTATACAGAAAACTTCACATTTGGACTCCGGGACCATTTATTATAACAATTCATTGCTTTTTCTTCAGCAATATAATTTTGTCTTCAGTTTGAAATAGCATCAACACGTTTTGCTGTTGGACACTTTCAGACTGACACCAGCCAGTCAACCAGCATGCTAACCAACGCAGCTGCTAATGCTAACAGAAGTGGAACCACAAGCTAGCATGGCAGGAACAAATAGTAATAATATTGTTATTATTAATAATATTAATAACATCAATGATATTAATATTAACCAATATTGATATTAATAATATCAATGATAGATTTAATTTGTAAAGCACTTTTCAAGGCCTCAAAGTGCTTTACAAAAACAAATAGTCAGCAGTTAATCAGAACAGAAGTATCCACAACAATGAGAAAGAAATGGACAGTAAGAAAACAAAAGCCTTGCCAAAACACACACACACACACACACACACACATGCACACACACACATGCACACACACACACACACACACACACACACACACACACACACACACACACACACACACACACGCACACACAGAGTCCTGTGGAGGTCTGTGAGCAGTTTGATAGCCATCAATTTCAGGACATATGGAGAAAAAGTCTATTCTCTCATTGAACAAACTTTCAAAAGTCAACAAACCTTACAAACTTATGTGTAATAACATCCAGAGTTGGCTGTATTTCACATTAAAACAAAAAGCTAAATTCACATTAAGTGAAAATTAAAACAAAGGGTGGTGTTTGTCAGAAACAGAATGCAAGTCCATATTGATATCATTAGCCTGTATTGTCCTTCATGGGGATCTGCACCATTTAGATTTGTCTTCATGTACAGTCGACCAAAGGCTGTGGTCTAATTTTTATTGTGAGGTCCCCAACGGAAATAAGTCTCTTTCGCTTTTTTGTGTTTTTGTACTCAATTATTTTCAAGGTTTAATTTATGTGACCATATCAAATGGAGGTATATCTCCATACATAACTGAAGAGTTTGAGTTATATATGTAAAATATTAATCTTGTGTCTTTCTCATCTGATGGTAATAGAACGTGTGGGTCTGTTTGACTCCATCTTTACAAACATCAGAGATGTGAACAAACATTTTACAGCATCAGAAAACATTAAGAACTCAGATTTAGTTGTTGTTTACTGTTAGTCCTTGTATTAAGAGATCTGTCAATCAATCTGGGAGTGACAACAGCTTCCTGTCCTGTGGTTTGTATCTTGAGTTACTCTTTCGACTAGGGATTGTAGTTTTAACATAGGTAAATACTGTGATTGCAGTGTTTACAGGTTTTTAATTGTATATACAATATAAATATACTCATTCGTTCATCCATTTACCCATTCATGCTTTTGTAGAGTGTGAGGGTTGTTTATTTAATTTTACTTAAAAAAATGTTTTAATAAAATTAATATAGCCCATCCAGAGACGATAAATAAAGTGAGATTTTCGACTAGGGCATAAATGTGATGAGATTCATATGAGATCCATCCGTCAGAGCGACAGATAAATGTGCTCCTCAGAAGTGTGATAGAGAGGAACGGGATGCGGTGGTGAAGAACGCCCATGTCAGTGTCGTGGTCGTGGATGTGAAGGTGAAACAGAAGAGATGTCGTCTTGGATTTCCATCTTGTTTGTCTATCTGTTCAGACAACATCCTCATGTTCATAATTATAAATGTCCTTATCTTTAATAAGGCAATAATGCCATTCAGCTCTTTACAGGAGTTGTGTTAAAATATGTTAGCTATCTCATTCCAGAGAGTCTAAATGACTTTTCTCTCACCAGGGCCTCAAAATCGTGGAACAAACTCCCAGTCCCCATCAGCAATACAGACTCCCTTCCTTCACGAAGGACCAAACATTTTAATCTTCCAGGTCGACCTTCATGCTTAAACGATCTCTGGCGACACTTTGCAGTGAATATGAATTGATGCCAGCTGTTGCTATTGTACCCTTACTTATTTAAACACCCTTCCTGTTGGTGTCTACTACTGAAACTTTTCTCTCCATTCGCTAAGGCCCGCCCCCCTTAATTACTGTGCTGAATCCGTCAAGCTTTAACATTATTTTACAGTTAATAAAAGTAATTACTTACCTTGGAGCAGACAAAGCTGTGCTTGTTGATCTTTGAGGAGTTCAACTGGATTCGAGGACGGCCACATAGCTTTATCCACACAGCCTACACTTTTCAGGGTTTGATTTTGGTTTTGGTAAGGGAAAAAAAACGTACATCTCCTTCCAGCCTCTCGGGTAACGAGTGTCACCGCTACAAGTGCCCCAGGCACAACGTTTAATCATAACTAGCTAAAAGTCCACCAAACCAGCTCTAAAATCAAGAAAATCTGAAACTTTTGCATCAGAGTCAACGGAGCGCCGCCATGAAAGTGTCGGGCCTCTGTCGGAGCCTGTCCTATGCTGCGCTGTGACTGGCCAGTCTGCGTTTCAGGGGCGTGGCTTAGCGAAGGGTATCCGGCCAATTACCCCACTCTTCCGAGCCGTCCCAGTCGCTGCTCCACCCCCTCCGGCGATCCGGGGAGGGCTGCTGACTACCACATGCCTCCTCCGATACATGTGGAGTCGCCAGCCGCTTCTTTTCACCTGACAGTGAGGAGTTTTACCAGGGGGACGTAGCGCGTGGGAGGATCACGCTACCCCCCCCCCCCCCCGAACAGGCACCCCGACCGACCAGGGGAGGCGCTAGTGCAGCAACCAGGACACACACCCACATCCGCCTTCCCACCCACAGACACAGCCAATTGTGTCTGTAGGGGCGCCCGACCAAGCCGAAGGTAACACGGGAATTCGAACGGCCAGTCCCCATGTCGGTAGGCAACAGAATAGACCGCCGCGCCACTCGGGTGCCCCCACTGAACCTTTTCTACCTGAATTTGACAGTTTAACATGTCTGTTATACTGACCGATGTCTGCTTTATACTTTAATTCTCCTATTCACCTCCTATAGACGACTATATAACACGGAATAAAATTTCAGTATTACTATACTTTGACTGTTAAGAATGAATTTGACTAAAAAAATCAGTTCAGTACAATGAGCAAATCTCTCACATGGATAGAATTTAAATACCACCAATGCATTTCTATTTACCAACCGACATACGAAGAAATCTGCTGCGAAAGTTTTATTGGTTTTTGTTAGTTTGTTTAATGTACGCCACTGGTATTTTACTGGTATTCTACTGTACTTGTCTTTAGTCTGATTTTCCTTTTCTCTCTCTCTTTCTCTTTTCTGCACCGGTGGTCAAGCGGACATGGCTTAGTGGATGGATGAAGACAATGAATACAGCAATCCAAACAGCAGCCAGACACAGGGAGAGAGAGAGAGGGAGAGAGAGAGAGAGAGAGAGAGAGAGAGAGTGAGTGAGTGTGCGTGTGCGTGTGAGAGAGGGAGATATTTTCTATCTTGTCTGGAATCAGAATTCTAGTCTGATTACAGTGCAGTAGTAGGTGGAGCCTCACAGTTTGAGGTAATCTGATTGGTTAATTGTGGCAGACAAGATAAATCAAACCCCAGAAAAGAAGCAGCACCAATGGAAATCAAACCAGATCTACATTGGTCTATACTGGTATACATCACACAGGTCTATGCTTACCTAAACTGGTCTACAGCAATATACACTGGTTTATACTTGCCTGTACTGTTCTACACATATCTACGCTGGTTTACATGGTAAATGGACTGCATTTTATATAGCGCATTTCTTGCTGCAACAGCCACTCAAAGTGCTTCACAATGAATGCCTCACATTCACCAATGCACACACACACTCACACACTGACGGCGGTGTCAATCATGTAAGGTAACAACCTGCTCATTGGGAGCAGTTAGGGTTTAGGTGTCTTGTTCAGGGCCACCTTGACATTTTTGCAAGCAGGAGCTGAGGCTCGAACTAGCAACCCTCCAGTTCCCAGATGACCTCCTTATTCAACTTTCACTGATTTGATTCCCCAGATCATGACACCCTGAGCCACGTCATCCTGGTTTCCCTTCCGGAAAATTTTAATGTTTAATCACCCATGACGGTGTCCTCTTTTGGACACAATGCCAACAAAGTTTATAATTGATGTAATTGAAACAATTGGGCCCTAGTTGCTCTCAATTTTTAACAGCTCCCTATCTCTGGGGCTGCATCCATGACTACTTCAAAACTGCTAGTGTTCAGTCTCTTTTAAGAAAGCCTGGGCTTGACCATATGGTTCTTGAAAATTATCAACCAATTTCAAAATGACCTTTTATCTCCAAAATACTTGGAAAAATCATGGCTAAGCAACTCCTTGCTGCTGTGGAAGAAAGCAGCATTTTTGAAACCTTTCAATCTGGTTTCCGTTAGCATCACAGCGCAGAGACTGCCATCCTTAAAGTGAAAAATTTCCTTTTAATGACCAGTGATGCTGGCGTGTGTTCTATTCTTGTACTGCTTGATTTGATTGCTGCTTTTGACACAATCGATCATAGCATTTTATTTGAAAGACTGTGGAAATGGGTGGGCGCATTGGGCACTGCACTGAGTTGGATCAAATCCTTTTTGTCAGACAGAAACTCCTGTGTGTCCATTAACAACCATATGTCTTCATTTGCTACTGTCAAGTATGGGGTACCCCAAGGGGTCAGTTTTGGGACCAATTTTATTCTCCTTTTATTGCCCCCATTAGGTAAAATTAGCCATAGACATTGTGTTTCCTTCACTGTTATGCTGATGACACTCAGTTGTATGTCCCCATTAGGCAGACTGGCCTCAGTATGCTGAGTTCATTACAGGAGACCCTAGGAGATGTAAGAAACCGGATGTCTTAAGAACTTCCTTCAGTTGAACTCAACCAAAACAGAAATTCTTGTTATTGGCTCTGGCAAAACAAACATAAAATTACTGCCATCTAATGGGCACCTGTCTGAATACGTTATGCCAGTTGTTAGAAATCTTGGTGTCTTGTTTGACTATAATTTAAGCTTTGAGCAGCACATTACAAAACTTGTATAAACATGCTTTTATCAATTAAGAGACATTGCCAGAGTTATATGTATGTTAAGTTTTAATGACAAAGAAACTATTTTACACGCTTTTATCTCATCACACCTGGATTACTGTAAAATACTTTTTACATGCCTGAATAGAAGAACCGTAGACCGTCTACAGACAGTACAGAACTCAGCTGCCAGGCTTTTAACCATAGTAAACAGCTTTGAACACATCACATCGACCTTAGCCTCTTAACACTGGCTTCCAGGACATTTTATAATTAATTTTAAGGTTATTTTAATTACTTATAAGGCACTAACTGGTCTGAGTCCTCAGTATATTGCAGATCTTTTATCCCGTACGTCGCTGTTTGCACTTTGAGGTCCTCGGGCAAGGCCCAAATTCTCGGCTGCAGTCTGAGGGGGGCAGAGCCCTGAGACTCGGGAATGCCCCTGCCCAAGTCTGAGTCAGTGGCTTCTTCTAAATTCAAGCTTAAAATGTACTTTTATCACACTGCCTTCCCTGATTTTAGTTTTTATTCTGTGTATGTGTTTTAATATTTTTAATTTCTAAAGTGGTTCATTTAGTATTTTGTTCTTTTATTGTTGTGTTTTTGTGTTTCTATGTTGTTTTATGTGTTCTTTGCTTGTTATGTAAAGCATTTGGTAAGTGCCATATAAATATGTTGCTATTATTATTATTATTGTTATTATTATTATAAATCACAGTGAAGATACTAAGGTTCTGTTTCCTTTCTGGAGTTTGTCTGTCTTATTTTTGGAGGGTGAGACAGGACCTTGTGGTGATGTCACCACAGTGGAAGGAGATGCTGATTGTCTTTGTGTCTCTGCTCCTCTTTCCTGTAGGTCAACAATGGAGCTCTGTGTTTGACAAAAACCTTTCTCTTCCCTTTTACCACACACACACACACACACACATGCGCGTGCACACACACACGCACAAACAAAAAACCCTCTATTCTCTTACACTACACTACACTACAATACACTACACTACACTACACTACACTATACTACACTACACTACACTACACAACACACACACACACACACACACACACACACACACACACACACAGGGCTGAATGACAGTTGGGTGTGTGTAATGTGTGAGATCATACTTGTAATTGCATCAATAACATATCAGCACAGCGGTCCTGAGCCTGAAAGTCTACCAGGCTTTAGACTGCTCCCATCCAAAACATAGCAGGATCCATCTAGTCCCTGGACTGGTTGCTCTGTTTCTCTACCTTCAGAACGAGACACATCCCACAAGGCATGTAGTCTTATATTCTCTAGTACTTCTTTCTGTATTCATTCAAATCGTTGTAAAGCTGCTGTTTGGCTGTCAAACTGTTTTAGGAATCATTTTATTACTCTGTCACCCAACAGATCATTAAAAATACGAGACACATCTGACCCTGAAACCATGTCATCAACATGTCAGCCATATTCATTCTGTTCTGGTGTGTGTTGACAGGTCTTTGTGTTCATAATTGATATGGACAACATATGATGTTAGATTGCATTACAGTGACTCATGTCCATGTGATGGAGCCTGTGCTGTGAACCCTGACCTCCCGTGACCTTTGACTGATGTCACTGGTCCAAGATCTGAAACTTGTTTTGTCGCTGTGGTGGTTGTGAGTCACTCTGGATGAGTCTCCACTAAATGAATGGAATATATGAATGAGCAGATGAAGAAATGGATGAATGGATGGATTAAGGATGAATGACTGAAAGATGCAATGGATGAGTAAATGGATCAATGTGTGGCTGAATGGATGAGTGAATGGATGGATGGACAGGTGAGTAGATGAATGACAGAATGAATGGAAGAATGAATGAAGAGATAATAATAATTGGATGAATAAATGAATGGATGGATGAATGAATAGAAAGCTAAATGAACAAATGAATGAATGGATGGATGATTAGATTAATTAATGAACAAATGAATGGATAAGGAGATGAATGAATGAATGAATGAATGAATGAATGAATGAATGAATGAATGAATGAATGAATGAATGGATGGATGGATGGATGGATGGATGGATGGAGGAACGAATGTAAGGAGAAAAGCCACTGAAGTCACACCCTGGTCACAACCTGTTCCTACTCCACCCCTCTAGTCGGCGCCATAGAGCACTGTACCCCAAAACAACCAGATATAAAAAGTTTCTTTCCACAGACTGTCATTCAAATGAACGCTTAACAGTGTCATAATAAATCTAGGGACGCTGTATATACTGTATACTGTATGTATACATGCATATTCTGTCATGTCCACCTGCCTCGTGTATGTAAGTAACCTGCTAACATATTCATTCCAGCGTCTTTGCACTCTGCATTATTATACTATTGCCTTCCTGTTTCACCTTTATAGTCATTCCTTGTATATGTTCCTGAGCATTGTTGTGTTGTTATTCTATGTAAGTGCATTGAGAGCCACTAAACCGGAGTCAGATTCTGTGTACGTATACATGGCCAAATAGGGATTCTGATTCTGAGCCATCCAAACCTCACAGATAGAGGAAATATTGATTGACAGAGAGCAGACATCAAAATGTGTTGATAGGTTGGGCATGATTGCAGCTAAAAGGTCTAATTGATTGATTGATTGATTATTGATTGGTCCTGTGAGTTGTGCGTGTAAGTCATGTGTATGACTTGTGTTTTGAAGCTGTGTTTGAACCAGAAGAATCAAGTCACGTATGTTAGTGATCAGATAAGACTTGATGCTGGAAGTGCAGTAAGGTCAAAGGTGATGTGTTAGCCAGGGTCAAAGTTCAGAGCTATCACATTACTGGTTTAACCTTGCAGGTCGTCCACTGGCTGTCGTACAAACACAAACACAATAAATTGAGTGTTTG
>NC_079223.1:27823422-27906142 GCF_029633865.1 Lampris incognitus | reverse complement strand
GGTCTAATTAATTAATTCAGAGGCTAGAGTGGGTTGGGGGAGGGACGGGCAGGGGGCAAAGTCAATTTTCTGGAGTTAACTTTGGCTGAGCGCCCTTCTCTCTCTCATCCATACATTACAACACAGCACAGGATCTCAGCTACAATGTGATGTGTGTTTGTGTGTGTGTGTGTGTGTGTTCGTGTGTGTGTGTGTGTGTGTGTGTGCGCGCGCATGCATGTATGTACATACATATGTTTTTTCTGTGTGTGCGCGTGTGTATATTTTGTATGTGTGTGTGTGATAAACATTGTAGACACAGTGAGCATTGCGTCACCCACTGGTTTCTAAAAGGTGGTTTCAAAGCCAGGAAGTTGTGTTTTTTTGAGTGCCACCATATTTGATTTGTGTAGACAGATTTTGTGATGTGGAAGGTAGGGGGCGGAGCCTGGCTGGCACCAAGCGGCCAATAGCACAAGGGAATTTTTGAGCCAATGCGTAAGTTCTGGCTGAGTCTGTCCTGCTATGACCCTGTGTTCTGAATGATTATTTTACAACTCACCACAGGGAGGACAAACAAGAAGTAAAATTAACAAATGAGACCAAAATGTCTTGTAGAGTAAATTTGTCCACTCTTGTCTTTTTACCAAGAAGTTGGTTTGTGGTGTGATTGACCTGAGTGAAGGTGGGTGGGGTCCGGAGTTATGCTGCAGCTGACCAGCAGAGGGCGATAGTGGGATTGCATCGGCCAACACTTCTGCATTGGCTTTAAAATGCACCTGTGTTCTATTATTCTATTCTACCTCCTGACTCTGCCTTTCTTCATAATCAGAAAACAAACGTTAGACCCAAAAACGGTTGTTTTACATATGGATGAACGCTTTTCTGATCATTCCTTGGCACACAATGGTGTCGAGCTTGGTATTAACAGTATTCAGATCATGTGACTTTACTGAACACACAATCTGAACAGAATCACAACAAGAACTGGGTTCATTAGCTGTGTGGCTTTACAGGGAGGAGGAAATGAGACCGACGCTGGACATAAACCGAGATTAGAGAGTGGAAGTATAGAGAGGAAAGACAGGACTACAGGAACACTTAACTGCACACACACACGCACACATGCAGACACGCACACACACACACGCGCACACACACACACACACACACACACACACACACACACACACACACACACACACACACACACACACACACACAGCCTAGCTTTGCTTTGAGCTGTGTGTGTTTTTCTTGATGTCTTGTAGATCAGGCTAACAGCTCCATGCTAACTGAGGACAACTGTCACAGCACTACTGCATTCTGAGAGTGTGTGTGTGTGTGTGTGTGTGAGCATGTGAGCATCTATACAGTGATTTATCCTTCTTGACCTCAATTACCTCCTCTCACTTAGAAGGTAAATGAAAGACAGTGTGTCCTGTAAGAAGACTGGAGAGGCTGATGATCCCTCTGATAGACAGACCAGCCTACTGTTTACAGTGACAGGGCTGGAAGGATGGATGAAATAGAATAAGCAAATGAAATTAAATCTAGAATAGATATAATGATGAGATGAGATAATAAGAGGATTGAAAAAGACATGTGTAATGTGTTCAGTAGAACCTATTGACATCAGAATGTATCGAATAGTCTGTGGATGAGACTCACTCAGATAAATCATATATGTAGCGCTATAAGCTATAATACAAAATAAACCCATAGTCCCGATGAATATCATGTATCAATTTGTTTGTCATATTTACATTTTCTTAACATATTACAATACAGAATATACAGTAAGATCCATCTCTGCTGTGAAGAATATATCAGAAGCTGAGAGGCGTCTCTGACTAATGAGTCAAATTCGAGACACATTGCTTTTACACAGAGAGAGAGAGCAAGAGAGAGAGAGAGAGAGAGAGAGAATGCATTTGAATTGTTCTCATTCTGTTGATTATCCAGGTTATGGTCACCAGTAAAACTATGCCAACTATCAGTGTCATAAAGCAAGACACTAAGAGAGCGACAGATAGACAGACAGAAGGACAGATGGACAGACAGACAGGAGAATAGACAGGCAGAAAGGCAGTCTGACAGACACATAGGAGGACAGACACACACACAGACAGGATGACAGACAGACAGATGGATAGACAGACAGTCTGACAGACACACAGACAGGAAGACAGACAGACAGACAGGAAGACAGCCTGACAGACAGACAGACGGACAGACAGACATACAGTCTGACAGACAGACAGAAAGGAGGACAGACAGATGGACAGACAGACGGACAGACAGATAGATGGACAGAAGACAAGACTGTCTGACAGACAGACAGAAAGGAGGGCAGACAGACAGTCTGACAGACAGACACACAGACAGGAGGACAGACCGACAGTCTGACAGACAGATGGATAGCTGCGTGTGGCACTCCCGTGCCGACACCCATGTGACTTCAGCAGTGGTTGATTGGAAATGTGAAGTCATTACGAGTTTAATATGAAGTCCCGTGACACAACAACCACTAACTTCGGATCTTCTCTCAGTCTGTCTTTCTGTCTGTGTGACTGTCTGTCAGACTGTCCCTCTGTCTTTCTGTCTGTCTGTCTGTCTGTCTGTGTGTCTCGAAGTACCAAACATATTTGCAAACATTGTGCTTGTGTGCATGTGAGAGGCAGACCACACAATTTATTCTTTATCCACTCAACCATCTCAGCAATCCATTTGTCTTTTTTCCCTCCTTTCTCTTCTCCTCTCCTCCTTTCCTCCTTTCGGATTCTCGGATCAGAAGACAAAACACTTGATCCTTGATCTCTGCCAGTTTCAGTTTTACCGTTCTCACACACACTCTCTCTCTCTCTCTCTCTCTCTCTCTCTCTCTCTCTCTCTCTCTCTCTCTCTCTCTCTCTCTCTCTCTCTCTCTCTCTCTCTCTCTCTCTCTCTCTCATGGTCCCTCTCTCTGTTGTAGAGAATGTTGTAGGGGGGCGGGGTTATCCTGCATCCAGCCTGAACAAACAGGACACGCCCCAATCTACAACCCAGCTCTAAGCCAATCACAACCCCTGGGAAGACAAGCATGAGGAACAGAGCAGGGATGGAGAAATAAGTGATTGACAGGAGAGGAGAGAAGGAAGGAAGAGAAAGGAGAGGAGGAGAGAGGAGAGGAGGTTAGAGAGCAGATGCATCTCAGTTGAGTCCTCCTCTCTTAGCTTGGCCTGGATGTGACCACTGACAGAGAAGTCTAATTACAAACACAGAGGGTGTCAGAATAAACAGTCTCCCTCTGTCTGTCTGTCTGTCTGTCTGCAATTCTGTCTGTTTCTCTTCCTTGTTTGTCTCTTTCACTCTCTCTTCCCCTTTTCTGCTAAACACACACACACACACACACACACACACACACACACACACACACACACACACACACACACACACAGGCTGGTTGTTAAAGGTAGCTGACCCAGACGTCATCCTGTGCCTGGCTCAATGGAGCAGGATTCAAACCACTGCAGAGATTAGTTTGATTTGTGTCTTGACCCCTGGCTTGTTTCTGATTGGTTAAATCTAGACATGGTGAGAGCTCATTGGCTGAGAGGAGTAGCTGTGTGCAGCTCAGATGCACATGAAGCTAATTGTGTTGTAATGGAACAACAGAACAGACACGTTCTTCACATCTCTCTTTTTTGTATGTCTACTGTCTCTGTCTATCTCTCTCCTATCTCTCTGTCTCTTGATATTTATCTTCATTCTATGTCTTTTTCTCTCTGTCTGTCTGTCTGTCTGATTTATCACATGGTCTGTGCAGATCTCCCACTGACAGTTCAGAAACTGTGTGTAAGAAAGAGACAAAGACTGTGTGTGTGTGTGTGTGTGTGTGTGTGTGTGTGTGTGTGTGTGTGTGTGTGTGTGTGTGTGTGTGTGTGTGTGTGTGTGTGTGTGTGTGTGTGTTCAGCAGACCAGTCAGAACAGGCCTGCAGGTCAGAACAGGAAATTGATTGGATGGAGGGTTTTACAAAACTGACAAATTACTAGAAAGAAAGAAAAGGCTAGAATAACATCATCCATAAATCTCACTGACACTTTAATTTTCACACACACACACACACACACACACACACACACACACACACACACACACACAAACACACACACGGTGAGAGAGAGCCTTACAACTCCACCCTGACCATCACCTCTGACCTCTGTATGTATGAAATACAGACGCGTAAAAAAGAGAGGGTCACAATCAGAAATATACCAATCAATAGATTTACTCAACTGTCTGTCTGGCAGAACACAAAACGTTTTTGGCCAGCTGACCTTCATCGGTGTGTACAAAAAACAGAGGGACAACCCCAAGTTAAGGAGGCAGGGTAAGTTAACAGATGAATGCAATCACCATCACTGTGCCTTCATCCTAATGAGCCTAGAATGTCAAAGTCAGGGGGCGTCCAGGTAGCGTAGCAGTCTTTTCTGTTTTCCTTATCCATGCCAGTATGATACAGGCTTTTCAGATGAGGAGTCCAGTAACACTCAGGTTGTAGGAGTATTGTCTCAGACTTACCACCTCTGTGGATGACACACACATTTTCAGGTCCAATACAGTTTAGATGTCCACTTCAGGTCCATGTTCACAGACATGCGGCGCTACAGGTGATGTCATGTCTGCCTGTCACCACCTCATGGGCCATCAGTGAGCTAATGCAATTCATCTTTAGTAAAAATGTCTTTTTTTGAGATGACTATTATCAACAACAGTATGCTTCAGCGATGGGTTCCCCGTCTGCTTGTGCATATGCACGCCTGTTGATGGGCAGTTTGAAGAAGACTTTATTTACAACTGTGACAGTTACAGTCAACATCAAGTATTTGTGAGATTCATTGATGTCATTTTTATGATTTGGTCAGGCAATGAGGATGAACTTCAAGCTTCTTTCCTATTTAGATTCTAAACTCTTCTCAGTTGAGGAAGAAATTGATTTTATGGATGAATTTTAAAAATTTCTTGGATGTTGACTTAATCAGAGATGGAGACAGAACAACCACAGCAATCTTCAGGAAACCCACCGATAAAACAGTCAGTTGAAATTCGAGCGTCACCATCCAATTCCTCTGAAAAGAAGTTTACTTGTGAGTCAACTTAAACACTCTGCAGGCTGTGTCACATTACCATGTCACATGACCGTGTCACATGACCACATTCAGAGACATGTTCTATCCAGAATCAGGCCTTCACTTAGCGACAGAGACTGTCCACAAAATAGATTAGAAAACAGCTATTTGTCAAGAAAGACAAACCAAAAAAGACCCTTCTCTGTAAATTAATGTTTTAACGTATAACCCTTTCAGTCCAGTTATTAAATCTGTAGTCGTGAAGCATTGGCATCCTCTGACAGGATGTTGGAAACTGTTGTTTCCAACATCCTCCTTTTTTACAAGAGTTGTAGAAGTCTGAGAGATGGCTTGGTGAAGGTGGATTCACATGCAGTTAGACCTAAGGCCTACAGTGCCATTGGTGGCGCAGTGGTTAGCGCTGTCACCTCACATCAAGAAGGTCTTGGATTCGAATACCCCGGGGTTATCCAGCCTTGGGGGTCATCCTCTGTATGGAGTTTGCATGTTCTCCCCGTATCTGCGGTGGGTTTTCTCTGGGTGCTCTGGTTACCCCCCACCATCAAAGACATGCATGTTAGGGTTTATATTTCTGTCTGTGCCCTTAACCAAGGCATGGCAATACGGAACTGGAGTTGGTCCCTGGGTGCTGCACGATGGCTGCCCACTGCTCCTAGGTACATAACTAGGATGGGTTAAGTGCAGAGCATAATTCCCTACGTGGATCAATAAAGTTTGTACAAATCAAAATAAAAAAAAATATTATGAGACATTTCCCCCTGTCGATCGTGCACCCCATGTAGTGGTATGGTGAAAACTGACAAATTCAAAGACGCACCCACAGGAAAGAGTAACAAATCAGATCCCTGATTACCTGTAACCCTACCTATGTGATGTATGTATTATTCTGTCAAAGCAACAAATACTATACAGGTCAAACATCTCCAAAGTTAAAAATTCGAATCATTGAACACAGAAGTAGCATTAGACGGCAGACATGACATCACCTGCAGCACGGCATGTCTGTGAACATGGACCCAAAGTGGGCATCTAAACTGTATTGAACCTGAAAAAGTGTCTGTCATCCACAGAGGTTGTAAGTCTGAGAATACTCCTACAACCTGAGTGTTGTTGGATTCCTCATCTGAAAAGCCTGTATCCTACTGGCATGGATGAGGAAAACAGCTTTGTCCTTTTCTATAAACATGAATTTAGTGACATAGTAACTTCCCCAGTATAACTTGTCCTGCCATCCATGTGGCTCGGATAACACATGGTGCATCTTTGAGAAGTCATGATGATCCCTTGTTTGATCCTTTGAATGATATTTTTTGCCAACTATTGGTTTGATGTGTTTTATGAACGGTGAGAAACTTGAGGTCCACAGTGATAACCATAGTTGTTTTGTAGTATGCTTTTAATGCATGTTTTTTGAAATGTCTGGCTGATGGATGGTGATGCCTCAGGTGAAAGCGTATGATGTCATTGTACAGCACAGCACTTTGCCATTCTATGGGCTCATTATGGGTGAAGGCACAGTGATGGGTGATTGCATTCACCTGTCCACGTACCTGGCCTCCTTAAGTAGGGATTGTCGCTCTGTTTGTTGTACACAACGATGAAGGTCAGCTGGCCAAAAATGTTTTGTGTTCTGCTGGACAGATGATCGAGTAAATCAGTTGATTTCTGAGTGCCACCCTCTCTTCTTTATATGCTTTATATGCATGTAAAATAATGCACCAGTTGCTCTGAGCACAGTGGCAGCCCTACACACACACACACACACACACAAACAAACAGTCTAATTTCTTGTTACTTGATTTTAAAGTAATCTTAACTCTGGATTGATGGATAAGATTGTAATTTTTGTGTTTGTATGTGGGAATTGTGAAGATGTTATGGTGATGTTTGACTTGTTGAAACTTAGAAATCGAGGAAAGGTTGGAATAATTCAACCACCAGTTCCTCGGATATCTTAATGTGTAATGTGGATGTAAGGCACCTCTTCCTTAGTTGTTGTCAATGTGCAGTGTTGACTCTGTGTGAACTGCTGACACAACTGCTGACATGTTGATATGTGGATATTGCAGAGACATAGTTACACGGTTTGTCTTTGCAGGTAAACCTGTAGAACACTGCTAATTGTTATTTCATTATATTGTTATTTTAATGTGCAATGTTTACCTTCCGTAACTTGAGCCATATATTATGAGTACACAGCTGATTGCAGTGTTGGTGTGTGGATGTTGTGAAGATGCTAGTGTAGTGCACATTGACATGTGTACTTTATGGGATTGTTTATGTGTGTACATTTCGGTTTATATTCACTTTAATTAAATTAATTATTTTATTGTCTGTACATTTGTTGGTTGGGATGTAGGCTATCCAGGAGGCTTACTACTACTGCTACTACTACTGCTACTACTATTACTTCCGGCTGCTCCCGTTAGGGGTTGCCACAGTGGATCATCCGTTTCCATCTCTTCCTGTCCACTGCATCTTCCTCTGTCACACCAGCCACCTGCATGTCCTCCCAACCCACATCCATAAACCTCCTCTTTGGCCTTCCTCTTTTCCTCTTGCCTGGCAGTTCCATATTCAGCATCCTTGTCCCAATATACCCAGCATCTCTCCTCCGCACATGTCCAAACCATCTCAATCTTGCCTCTCTTGCTTTGTCTCCAAACTGTCCAGCCTGAGCGGTCCCTCTAATATACTCATTCCTAATCCTGTCCTTCTCGCCACTCCCAGTGAAAATCTTAGCATCTTCAACTCTGCCACCTCCAGCGCTGCCTCCTGTCTTTTCGTCAGTGCCACTGTCTCCAAACCATACAACATAGCTGGTCTCACAACCATCTTGTAAACCTTCCCTTTAACTCTTGCATAGTCCACGGAGACTCCTGCCTGATCTCGTCCATCAACCTGTCCATCACCATTGCAAACACGAAAGGGCTCAGAGCGGATCCTTGATGCAATACCACCTCCACCTTGAACCCATCTTTCATTCTTACTGCACACCTCACCACTGTCATGCTGCCTTCATACATATCCTGCACCACTCTTACATGCTTCTCTGCAACTCCCGACTTCCTCATACAATACCACACCTCCTCTCTCAGCACCCTGTCTCAGCATATGACAATATGCTTTCTCTAAATCCAAAGAAACAATGTAGTGCCTTCTGACCTCTCCATAAGTCTCCATCAACATTCTCAAAGCAAACATTGCATCTGTAAAGCTTTTTCATGGCATGAAACCATAGTGCTGCTTGCTAATCAGCACCTCTCCTCTTAACCTAGCTTCCACTAATCTTTCCCATATCTTCATGCTGTGGCTAATCAACTTTATACCTCTGTAGTTACTACAGTTCTTCACATCACGCTTATTCTTAAAAATCGATACCAGTATGCTTCTTCTCCACTCCTCAAGCATCCTCTCACTTTCCAAGATTGTGTTAAACAATCTAGTTAAAAACGTCACTGCCATCTCTCCTAAACATCTCCATGCCTCCACAGGTATGTCATCTGGACCAACTGCCTTTCCACTCTTCATCCTCTTCATAGCTGCCATCACTTCCTCCTTGCTAATCCATCACACTTCCTGATTCACTATCTCCACATCATCCAACCTCTCTCTCTCATTTTCTTCATTCATCAGCCCCTAAAATTACTCCTTTGACCTTCTCACCACACTGCCCTTGCTTGTCAGCACATTTACATCTTCATCCTTCATCACCCTAACCTGCTGCACATCCTTCCCAGCTGGGCCCCTCTGTTTAGCCAATCTGTACAAAGTCATTTTCTCCTTCCTTAGTATCTAACCTTTGATAAAACTCACCATATGCCCTTTCTTTTGCTGGCACCACCTCTCTCTTCGCTTTATGCCACATCTCTTTGTACTCCTGTCTACTTTCTTCGTCTCTCTGACTATCCCACTTCTTCTTTGCCAACCTCTCCCTCTGTATACTTTGCTGTAGTTCCTCATTCACCACTAAGTCTCATTGTCTTCCTTCCACTGTCCTGAAGACACACCAAGTACCTTCCTAGCTGTCTCCCTCACTATTTCTGCAGTGGTTGCCCAGCCATCTGGCAACTCTTCACTACCTCCCAGTGCCTGTCTTTTTCCCCCCACTTTTTTTCTTTTTTAACCCCTTTTTTCTCCCCAATTTTACTTTGGCCAACTACCCACTCTTCCGATCCATCCCAGTTGCTGCTTCACCCCCTCTGCTGAGCAGGGGAGGGCTGCAGACTACCACATGCTTCCTCTGACACATGTGGGGTTGCCAGCCACTTCTTTTCACCTGACAGTGCGGACTTTCGCTAGGGGGACATAGCACGTGGGAGGATCACGCTATTCCCCACAGCCCCCCCCTCAAACAGGTGCCCTGACTGACCCGAGGAGGGGCTAGTGCAGCGACCAGGACAAATACCCACATCCGGCTTCCCACCCGCAGACACGGCCAACCGCATCTGTAGGGATGCCCGACCAAGCCAGAGGTAACACGGGGATTCAAACCTGTGATCCCTGCATTGGTAGGCAACGGAATAGACCAACATTCCACCCAGTGCCTGTCTTAACTCCTCCCTGAACGCCACAAAAAAGTCTTCTTTCTTCAACTTCCACCATTTGATCCTTGGCTCTGCTGTCACTCTCTTCCTCTTCTTGGTCTCCAAAGTCATCCTACAGACCACCATCCGATGCTGCCTAGCTACGTTCTCCACTGTCACATCTTGCAGTTGCCAGTCCCTTTCAGATCACGCCTCCTGCATAAGCTATAGTCCACCTTTGTGCACCATCCTCCACTCTTATATATCACCTTGTGTTCTTCTCTCTTCTTGAAACATGTATGCACCACAGCCATTTCCATCATTTTCACAAAATTCTCCATCTCTCCTTCCACATATCCTCTCCTTGACACCATACCTGCCCATCACCTCCTCATCACCTCTGTTCCTTTCACCAACATGCTCACTGAAGTCCGCTCTCTCCTCCTTGGGTACACTCTCCAAACTTCATCAGCTCACTCCAAAATTCTTCTTTCTCTTCCATCACACATGCAGCTTGGGGGTATATGTGCTGATAGCATTCATCAACACACCTTCGATTTCCAGCTTCATACTCATCACTCAGTCTGACACTCTCGTCACCTCCACCACATACTCTTCCTTCCGAATTATCCCTACCCCATTTCTTCTCCAGTCTGCACCATGGTAGGAGGGTTTGAATCCACCTGCGATGCTCTTGGCCTTACTCCCCTTCCAACTGGTTTCTTGTACACACAGTATATCTACCTTCTCCAAAGGAGTTGAATCAAGTGCAACTGGACTTGGTATATATCCGTGAAGACGTTTCTCCTCTCATCCAAGAGGCTTCCTCAGTTCGTGCCTTTCTGACTAGACCAAGCTAGTCTGACTGGCTGGTGATGAGACTCAGAATTTATCCTCTTTGGAGTCGTTGTCAGAGCTATAGATGTCCATGGCTCTTTGTGTTCCGATGTTTACCACTCATATCTATGGCTCTGTTAGCGACGGGCGTTGGTAAACATCGGGACACAAAGAGCCATGGACATCTATAGCTCTGACAACGACTCCAAAGAGGATAAATTCTGAGTCTCATCACCAGCCAGTCAGACTAGCTTGGTCTAGTCAGAAAGGCACGAACTGAGGAAGCCTCTTGGATGAGAGGCGAAACGTCTTCACGGATATATACCAAGTCCAGTTGCACTTGATTCAACTCCTTTGGATTACCATGACCTGGATGAATGAGAACATCACAGACATATATCTACCTTTCTTATTTCTATCATATCAGCCAACTCTCTCCCTTTACCAGTCATAGTGCCAGCATTCAAAGTTCTGACTCTCCCCTCCACATGCCTACCCTTCCTCCTCTCCCACTGCCTCTGACATCCTTTCCCCCTCTCCTTCTCCTTCGCCCAACAGTAGCATAGTTTCCACCAGCAACCACTGACCAACAGTACCAGTGGCAGTCGTTGGTAACCCGGGCCTCGACCGAGCTGGTATGGAAATCTGATCTATGATCCGCATATTTGATTTGGCGAAGGTTTTAGGCCGGATGCCGTTCCTGATGCAACCTTACCATTTATTGGGGCTTGGGACCAGCACTAAGAATGCACTGGCTTTTGCATCCTCAGTGGCTAGGTTCCAGAAGACTAACCAGAGCACAAACATTTTATTACACTGGAAGACTCTGTTGTATTTTCTAATGCATGTGTCAATAAACTGAACTAAGTAAGGTTTAAGTGTCTTGTTTGTTGATTTTACATGAAAAATTGTCGGCAACACATAAACAACATTATACTATATGGTAAATGACCTGAGTATGTCTTATATATAATGCCCTTATATGTATGTCTTGATACAGCCATCTGTTTGTCGGTCCTTCCGCAAAGAAGACAAATATTTTAATTGTAGGACATTAGAAGACAAAACACTGTTATGTGTTGTGTTGTATTGAATTGTAAAGGTGAGCAGGGCTGTGGCAGACGTGCCTCTTAAATGGTTAACACACATGCAGCAGAATAGGAAAATGAATCTGGTGATCTGTCTGATGGCTGACATGTCGCCATGCAATGCATTTTTGTTCCAGCTTGTGGTACGATTTCAAATTAACATTATGTAGCCTGGGAAACTCAGCGACAGTTAGCGTTAGCTTTTCCTCCATGTTTGCACCATACCCGCTGATATCTAGTAAAGCACACAAAGCTGCGATCTGATTGGACACACTATGGAAGGGCAAGGCAGAAAATCTGTAAATTGTGGCTCAGCGGCACACAGCGGTTTTTCTGTTTGTCATGTGTTGTTGCTTTTAACAACCACACACACACACACACACACACACACACACACACACACACACACACACACAGGCAGAACGACCGTAATCACACATAACATCATCTCTAATGCTCTACTAGAGCTGTGGCAATAGCAGAAAAGTAAATGAAACCAAGAGAAAATGAAGACATGGAATAAATTATAAATAATGTAGAATAAAATCAAATGAATGATGTGGAGATAACACAATAAGTCTGTTTCCCATGTGAAGTGTTCTGAATTTTAAATTGTTTATTGGAAACCCCGTGAAAGCTTTTAAATGCCTGTCATCGTTTATTAAATATGGAGTTGTCACTTTAAGAATGTCCCCCTACTGAGCATGTGCAGACACCCAGCCTGGTGGTCTCACATCAGCCAGACAACTTTATTAAACTCCGCGCTGCTGGGAGACACAAAAGCTATAACGTTCCTCCTGTCACCTCCTCTTTGTCCTCTCCACCCTCCGACCTCCTCTCTCCCTTCGTCAGATGGCGAGGGTGGAGGTGAGGGAGACATGGTGGTGAAGCCCCCTGTGGATAGGGCCGAAGTTAGCTTTGGATCACCGTGACGATGGTTGTTGGGGAAACGTCGGTTGTATGGAGTCTGTCTGCATGTGCTGGAATGACAGATGGGGGAACCGCAGACTGCAAACTGAGCTGTTCAGATTTACATTTAACTTCATTGTCATTGATCTGTATACTCGGATCAGATGCTCCTCTGAAATACTATCAGCAAATACATGGTTTCTCTGGCTGTCTGCTTGTGTAAAACTTGATGGATTAGGCTATATATTTTATTTAATGAACATAAAGCTACTGTGGTCACCATGTGGATGCTTTGTGTGTGTGTCTCTCTCTCTCTCTCTCTCTCTCTCTCTCTCTCTCTCTCTCTCTCTCTCTCTCTCTCTCTCTCTCTCTCTCTCTCTCTCTCTCTCTCTCTCTCTCTCTCTCTCTCTCTCTCTCTCCTCCTCTCTCTCTCTCTCTCTCTCTCTCTCTCTCTCTCTCTCCCTCCCTCTCTCTCTCGCCCAGTCTAATTATTAAAACAAATCTCTGGAGGAATATTTTCTGTTTGAGTTGAATTTCTGTTCTTCTGTCTTCAGCAGCCGGCAGCCTATTCCTACCAGCTCTGAATCTTAAAATATTGACTTTAACGGTGTGTTTCCTATTTAGGTTTGGTAAGGTGAGTGTTGCCTGAGCTCCATTCCAAATGAATGAGAGTCAGCAGTGCTGTTGTTTCAGAAACAAACCAAAAAACCTGGTTGAACTTGAGTTTTACTTATTGATGTTGTACTCTGTTGGTAAAGGTCTTCTACCAGCTTGTTCTGTCATAGCTGCTTGTTAGACACAACAACTTCACTTCTTCAAATTCAACACTACATGCTTTCTTCTTCCTCATTTGGCTGCTATGACGCTGGAAAACATTATGCACCCTATCATTTTTCCTGGCAAAGTCCTACCAGACACCAAACATTCACACCACACACTACCAAAGTCTGCAGGATTTGATATTCATGGATTACGTATTGTCTCAAATACACTGGCAGCATGGTGGCCCAGTGGTTAGCACTGTTGCCTCACAGCAATAAGGTCCTGAGTTGGAACCCCAGGCCATCCCAGGTCCTTCCTGTGTGGAATTTGCATGTTCTCCCCGTGTCTACGTGGGTTTCCTCCGGGTGTTCCGGTTTCATCCCACCATCAAAAAGACATGCATGTTAGGGTTAATACTCCTGCTTGTATGGGGTGCAACTGTATACCAAGCTGTAGACATACTAGGAACCACTTACACAGTACAGCCTGTAGAAGGAGGACCAGTTAAAGAGGGTAAACAGAGTGGATATCAGACCGTGTGTTAATCTGCCAATCCAAACCCTCAGAAAGGTGACAGAACCAGTGTGTGAACCTGGGATGGTCACAAAGACAGAAACTGAGTCAGGGGGGTAAGATGAGGGAGACAGAGAAACAGTTATAGTTGAGGAGGTTTCCTTTGGTATAAATCCGAATCTCAACAATGTGAGTTCCCCTGTCAGGGACTGTGAGTATGATTCAGTAAATTCTGAGTGTGAACTGAGGGAAGTTGGGGTTCCTTTACTCAGTCAGGGAGAGAATGAGTCTGTTGAGCCGGAGTCCAGGTCTGATCAGCAAGCCGGTGTGCAAGCTCCTGTTCCAACTGTTCAGCAGAGCGAGAAACTGAATTCTGTGCTAGGAGTCCAGCCTCCTATACCTGCCCCTCGCAGGAGTAAAATAATAAATGCAGGAACTCACCCAAACCCAAATCATGAGCCCAGGGCAGTTTTAGAGTCCCTGCCGTTAAATCCTGCAATGGTATCATGTTGTGGCGGGGTTAGGAACTGTGTTTTTCAGGGAAGCACTTAACCAGGTTTAAGAATAGTTACTCGGTCACTGAGGACGTTGACAGTCAAGCAGGGGAGAATGTAACCAGGTGGTAAAATAATATGAGGAGTAAATCCATGTGGACAAAGTTCTCCATTGCTGTGACCCGGCTAGGGATGCTTACTTTAGACACCAGGGGGCCTGGGTTCACCAGTTTGAGAGCGGTATGCCTGCTCAGTGGTTAGGGAATGCTGGGAAAATACAGGAAGTATGCCATTATGTGTTATTGTTTGCTAGAGATCGCCACTGGTTCCAACCGATTGCAGAGGGTTGCGGACTGAAAATCTAACACGTGCAGAGCCCAGTTTGCTATCGGTGAATTCGGTATGAAACAGTTTGATGATTATTTCTGGTTTGCTGTTTTGTAATGTTTGGCAAATGTGTAAAATATAATTAATGTTACTTTGTCTGTGAACTGAAATGGCTGCTAAATTTTGGTTTGTTAGCACGGATGCATTGGAGAATTTACATGGCGGGGTGGTGAATATTTTTCTGTTTTCTTTCATTTATAGAAGTGCCACTGCCGTATTTATGCCAATTTGTCATCAGTTCTGTGACGTGTTGTAACAAAGGAAAATAAAATCCCCACGAAATAGCATTTGTAGTGTGTGTTCAATTTATCCTGGCTACAGTCTTGATCCTCATGATTGATCATCAGCCCGTATAGGCACATACAGCTGAGTATCATCTGCATAGCAATGGAAATTTATTTCTGACTGCGTATAATTTGGTCATGAGGTGAAATATAAAGAGAGAAAAGTAGAGGGCCAATAACCAAGCCCTGAGGTACACCATATTTACCATCAGAAAATTTCAATGTAATATTAGTATAGCAGACACACCGTGTTCTGAATAAGAAGGACATAAGCTAAGAGAGAGCTAGGTCAGAGACACCAAAATTACAATTTATTATATCTAATAGTATCTAGTGGTCAATGGTGTCCAGGGCTGCACTGAGGTCCAGTAATAGAAGCACAGAGGTGGAATCAGAGTCCATAGCAAGAAGATTATTTCATCAAATGTCATCTTGATCATCAAAAGTCATATATGAGTGACGTTAAAATTATTTCACTTAATGTGAAGGGCATTAACTATGTCATCAAACACCAGAAAATCCCGTCTTTCCTTAAGAAAGAGAAATGTCAGATAGCCTTTCTCCAAGAAACCCACCTGGCAGATCTGGAACATATTAAATCAAGGAGGAGCTGGGTGGGCCAGGAGTTCTATTCGCCATATAACTCAAAAAGCAGGTGGGGTTGCTATTCTCCTACATTGTTGCCGGCCTTTAAATCTTGATAAAGCAATAAAGGATAAAAAGGGTCGCTATGTACATTTATCTGGCTACCTGTTTGGTGAACATGTTATCCTGGGATGCATATATATGCTCCAAACCTATATGAAGCCTTTTCTGTCATTGAATCTGTCCTGTACACATCCATCACAGTCTGGTTCAGACCAGCAACAAAATGGGACAGGAACAGAATGCAGCAAACAGTAAGGACAGCAGAAATAATCATTGGTGCACCCCTGCCCATCCTGCAGGGCTTATACACATCTAGAGCTCAAAAATGGGCAGGCAGAAGCAGCACTGACCCCCTACGCCCAGGACACAGTCTGTTTAAACTCCTAAACTCTGGCAAGCGTTACAGAGCAATGGGCACAAAACCCACAAGACATAGGAATAGTTTCTTCCCACAGTACATCTCTCTCATGAAACTTAACTGCATGGTGCAATAATCAGAAATCAGGAACAATTCATTTGTCATTTCATATTATGTACTACGTACACAAAATAAATGAAATTCCGTTTCCCCCAGCCCACAGCAGTGCAACACAAAAACACATATCCAAAAAGCCCAAAAAAACAACACCACCATAAACATACGAAAATAGAGAGAATGAAGCAAAAAAATAAAAAAGACAACAACACAGTCCACCCAGTGCAACACAGTCCAAAAACTTCACCATCCTGAGAATGAATGCCAGCCAGGATGACTGTCGGAACTGCCAGTCTGCATGGGCTGAAAGTTTGTCTCGCCTGCTCTGCCTATGCGTCCCATCAGACCGCCCTCAGTTTTTCCCCCTCAGGTGCAGCTCCAGGCAGGGCCATGGTCCTTGGGCCCATCGGATGCAGCAGACCAGGCTCCCCCAGCTGATCCAATGCCAGCTCTCCGGCCAGACACCTTCGACACACCTCCCCTGCACTCCACAAGACGACACAGACGCAGACAAAAACACTGCACAGTCGACGCTAAGCAGGGCCGTAGGCTATCAGTTAGCTTAGCCTGCCCCGCTTCCACGTCCTGTCAGACTGCCCTCGGTGTTTCCTCTTCAGGCCCACAGGACGCAGCAGATCAAGCTCTCTCAACCGATCCAACGCCAGCTCTCCCAGCCAAGCGCAAGCGACGATCAAAATAAAAACTTCACAAGACGCAGATGTAGACGATGACAAAGACACTGCATAATCGGCACTGGGTGAGGCCGCCACAAACGCGAGTCTGCGCTGCCATCTTCCCACACCGGAAGTACTGGAAGATAATAATAAGATAATGGACACTTACTATGTAAATATGATACTTTATAAACAGCTCCTTCTGGTCAAGATGTCTCACCTACATATCTACAATGTACACTACTGCTTTAAACCTGATGTGAGTTGACAGCGTCCCTGCCCGACACAGTGGATGGGGAAGGGGAGAAATCCCATATTAAACAGGCCCTGGTTGGGTGTGGTTATCCTGACTGGGCGTTTGTCAAAGCCAGGAAGACACCTAAGCAGTGCACCAGCCGATCGAAGGGAGAAGGACAACAGCTGCCTAAGTGTAAACCAATGATGATTCCATTTGTGGCAGGAGTGTCTGAGCAGTTGAGACGCCTATTTTTCAAACCTTGCATCTCAATTGCTTTCAAACCCCAAAACATGCTGCACCAGAAATTGGTCCACCTCAAGGATCAGGTCCCCCAGCACAAACAGCAATATAGTGTACCCTGTTAAGTGCCGGAAGGATTGCCGTGACTTGTACATCGGGGAAATCAAACGGATGCTGGCCAGAACGATGGCACAACACGGAAGAGCTAACATGTTAGGCCAGGAATTCGCAGTCTACACCCACCTACAGGCCAGTGGCCATTCTTTCAAGCATGAGGATGTACATATCTTTGATAGGGAGGAACGGTGGTTTGAACGGGGAGTCAAAGAGGCCGTGGAGAGGAAATGATCATCTCTGAACTGGGAGGAGGGGGGGGGGGGCTAAAAGTATGCAGTGTCGTTTTCCATTACGGTAACAGTACCTTCTCAGTGTAGCTGGTCTGCATTGATTTTGGTACCCGCTCCAGTTTTTTTAGAACCCCGACAAAGGTGGTACCTGAAAAGTGGTAACATTACCCATAATGTACTAAACGGATGTAGCGGAAGTGGTTATCTAACGGAATGGAACCATGTGTTCTACCCCAAAGAGTGTGTGGTTTTTTTCGTACCCGTTTTCCGGGAACTCTGCCTCTGATTGGCTAGTACTCGTTGCCTCCGTTGATTAGGTTGGTTAAGGTTCGGGTTAGGGATAGGGTTAGCCAATCAGAGATAAAGTAGGGGCGCGTCTTCCCGGAATCCAGGTGAACGCTGTGTTTGTGAATGTTCTCATTCATCCAGGTCATGGTTATCCAAAGGAGTTGAATCAAGTGCAACTGGACTTGGTATATATCCGTGAAGACGTTTCGCCTCTCATCCAGGTGAACGCTCTCTCAACGAGTACTAGCCAGAGGCAGAGTTCCCGGAAAACGGGTACGAAAAAAATCACGCGTGTGTAACTAGCAGGACGAAATTAAACGAACAAAAGAATCAAACTCCCAGACAACTGAGTGTACCTGGCATTATTCTTTATTAGACAGACAGTCACAACATGGTGTCAGAGTAAGTAGTTAAACTACGGACCCACTTGGGAAAAAAAAGAACGAAGAAGATGGAAGCATTCGGTTTCCCTAACCCGCGGATGGACGTGGAATCATCCAGCCTACCTGATGAGTGGCGGCGATTCAAACAACATGCCAAGCTAATTTTCACGGGCACGCTCAAAAGAAAAATGGAGGAGGAAAAATGCAGTTTTCTCCTGCTGTGGATCGGGGACAAAGAAAGGGACATAAGTAATACTTGGGCATTAACGGAGGACGATGCTAAAGCGTTAAAGACGTACTACCACGGTTTCTCAGCATTCCTCACGCTGAAAGCTAACCCCATCTTTGCCAGGTACAAATTCCGCGGGAAGACGCAGGGGAGTGGTGAGTCATTCGAGCACTCTAAAGAGCTCACAATGCCTGTTAAAGACTGTGGCTATGCAAATAGTGAAGAGATGGTCAGGGGCGGCATAGTATTCACTACCGGTTTAGCACAAGTGCAGCTAAAGGCTATGGCTAATGAGAGCCACGAAGTTCACGCAGTGCACCGTAAGGCTGGAATGTTAGTGCATTATGGGTAATGTAGCAGTCGTCCCTTCATCCGGCAGCACTAAACATTACACGGGTATCTTAACTTCTGCATGATACTAATTTTTCATCTGTAAGATCTTCCCTATCTGTCCTCGATATCGGTTTTTTTCTTTTCTGTGACAACCTTCGAGTTTCTTCTCCTTGATGGCTGATGATCTTTGGAAAGCGAAAGTAGGACTTCTTCCCCTCTCTGTCAGCTCGATTGGAACCAAAAATCGCGCAGAAATTAAACACTGTAAAATACCGAACCTCGATAACTATTCTGTATGAATCAAACCTTGAAACGAATTCCGTCCACTCTGACTGTTTAGAAAACGTTTTTCATCGTGCAGTGAGAGCAACCAAGTACCCCATGGACTGGAGCCGATGTCCAACATGGTGGATGTGTTGCTGTTACGTGACACGTGACGTAATATGAGAATAATCTATATCCTTTTGTTTTTGTCGTCCCCTATTCTGGATATCCTGACAGTTTTCAGTGAGTTTAGTACCATATCTGCCATATCGGTCTACAAGATTAATTTTAGTGAATCTGAAGCCATGCCATTTGGAACCCTGAATAACACAAATGTTTTGGACAATTTTCCTTTTAAATGGTCAATTTCCAGTTTCACATATCTGGTAATAAAATAACCCCAAATTTTAAGGATCTGTGGAAACTTATTTTGCCCCAGTTTCCAAATCAGCTAAAAAAGACCTAGAGCAATGGCATGGCCTACCACGATCCCCGATTGGTCGAATCAGTCTCATTAAGATGAATATCCTCCCTTGACTTTATATCCCCTGTAGATAAGATGTATTCCGTACTTACCCAGGAAAATCAACTACGACTTAGAAAAGACATTTTCTAAATGTGTTTGGCATGGCAAAAAACATATAGAGGCTTAAAATATTAGAACTGCGTACAGATATGGGTGGCCTTTCTATGCCTAATTTGGTATTTTACAACTGGACCTGTTATGCATGCCACTTCTGGCTATTATTACATAAATCGCTCAAGAGAGAGACTCGGCATTGATTCCTGGGTTGCTGTCCTTACTCCCCATGGAGTCTGGTCACTTGTGATACAAATAATATAAATTCAGAAGTAAATTGCAATCTTGTTATATACAACAGTATCAGAGTCTGGTGTGATAGTACTAAATATCTGGGAAGGAAAAATGTGACATCTTCGCTGTTTTCGATCGTCCAAAATTCTGACTTCCCTGCAGGCACCAGCTCACCTGTGTTCTCTTCTTGGCAGGTAAAGGGATTCACATACTTACAATTTACAATTTTATTTAGCAGACATACGAAATACGTACTTGGCGATTTATTTATTAATGCTCTACTGTCCTTCCAGCAGTTACAAGAGACATTTGATATTCCCAAGAAGGAACATTTATTTGGATAGCTGCATGAGGCATTTTACATCTTCTCAGGTTACCTCTTTTCCTGTTAAACCTCCCTTGTAGTGATGCAGAGATTTATCTTGGAGCATCAAAATGGAAAACATTTTACATCATTTTATTCACTTCTCGGTTCCGCTGATGCATGCGAATTAATATTTCTCATAAATTGGAAAGAGATTGAGGTGCTGAATATCGTGAAGATGATTGGCAGGCAGCTATAGACTTGATCAGATCCACGTTTACATGGAACAGCCTGAGGGAGACTCAGTACAAGATTCTTCACAGGCTGCATATCACCCCTGTTATCTTGCATAAAATAAATCGTTCCCTTTCTCCTCTATGCATTATGCTATTCTGATAGGGGGACATATTTCCATTGCTTCTGTGAATGTAAATTGTTTTCTAGATTCTGGGCATGTATTTCCAAGGTACTTAGTGGGATATTTTAAATAAACATTAAGAAACACCCTGGTGTTTTCCTCTTGGGTCTTCTCTCCAAGGAATTGCATTTCCCTGCATCACACTACAAACTTCTTGAGAAGCTTCTTTTGATTGCTCAAAAGTGTGTCTTGCACAATTGAATCAAAGTGTTACCCTCTGGTACAGAGACCTTTAACACCATCCCCCATGAAAGAGTACAGAAAAAAAAAGAAAAAGATGAGCTGTTTCTGAACATTTGTTCACCTTTTCTAGATTATTTACCTGAAGCCCTGAAGAACTTACTTCTAAGGGGTAAGCCCTTTTTTGAGTGGAAGAACCCCAATTATGGGACACACGATATGATGCGGCTTCTGCTGACCCTAAATTCAAATATATATATATATAGTGGAAGCAGTATTTTACTTAATTTCGTATGATTAATTAACATACTTGTTTGGTGTCTATTTAGGTTTAATTTTGTGACTTTTTAAAATTATTATTTAAACCTATTCAATTATTTCTCTGTGTTTTTGTTGGATTTGTTGTATAGCTGTCTGGGGTGGGGGTTATTGTGCCCTGTTCTGTGTTGTGCTGTTCCTTGTTTGTACTCAATAAAAAGTATTTTAAAAAGTTTGTTTTGTTAGCTTTATTTTCCTGGCTGATGTCCAGACTTGGAGGTGGCCTCAGCAGCGCCACCTGGTGCAGTCGTTGTGAAATACCGTCGGTCCTGATAGAAACCTCAATTGTTTCTGGGACTTGAACCCACTGACTTGTAGTGATGCGCTGGTCAGAGTTTTTTAATACCCGCACCCACCCGACCCGTTATGAGAGCCAATCCACACAACCCAGCCCACTAAAATATGTGTTAATTACTCACCCAAACCCGACCCAACCCGCAAACCTCCAAATTTAGCCCAGGCTACAGCAAAATGAGCAGTGTTGTACTATTTCGTTTTTGGGCTGTTTGCCCAGCATAATACACTGATTGCAAGGCATAGCCTATTGTATCTTAGCCTGACAGTGTCTGGGTCTAGACTACTAAATACACACATGAATTGTTCCAAGCGGTGTTCTTTATTGTTGAATAGCAGCAAAACAAGTAACCCTTAATTAAAGATGTGAACTTTCTCACTTTCTCTCGCTCTCGCTGTCTCTCTCTCTCTCTCTGCGTTTGTCCTTTCTGCGGGGCAATAGAAACTGTTTTTTATCGTTTTACTGAATGTGGACGATTTAAAAATCTGTTTGTTGTTTTAAATACAATTGTTTGAACTATTCAATGAGACATTTTCTGAAACTTTGTTTTATGAGCTGGATTACAGTAAGACGCATAAGTTTGAATATCAGCTGTTGGACTGGAATGTAAACTAATACATGTGCTTTTGAAAATCAAGTCTCTCTCTCTCTCTCACACACACACACACACACACACACACACACACACACACACACACACACACGTGCCTGTTCTGACAAAAAAAAGTTTTGGCAGTGGAAACAAAATCTATGAATACCACTAAGGGGAAAAAAACTCGTATGTGAAGCATCACCAGTCTAAAACACATGAATTAACCAAAACCACAATCAGTTGTATCCAGACAATCACAAATTGATGATAAAGCTGCTTGCGTGCATGCGTGTGTGTTAGAGACAGAGAGAGAGAGACAGACAGACAGACAGAGACAGACAGACAGAGGAAAAGAGGGAGGACTAGTAATGCAAAGCCTAGCCTATTGTATGCAATTTTTCTGTAAGTTATTTATAGCTAACTCAGAGTGCTGCTTTGTCAGTTTTTGATCCGCCCACCAAAACCAGTGATATTTTCTAGTAAGCTTACTCGAACTGGGCGAGTTGTGGGTCGACCTGTACATCACTACTGGCTCGTAGGTGTGTGTGTTCAATATTCTGTGTCAGCTGTTAAACTATCCTGCAGGTCACATGTGTTCCAGCACTTTAAAAGTAATTGTGTGTGTGTGTGTGTTTGCAGAGATCAGCCGTGTCCGGAAGGACATGTACAATGACACACTGAACGGGAGCACAGAGAGTAGGAGCAGCGAACTCCCCGATGCCATCGGACCAGTCGTCCAGCTACAGGAGAAACTCTACGTACCCGTCAAAGAGTACCCTGATGTGAGTTACACCACTCTGTGCGTGTGTGTGTGTGTGTGTGTGTGTGTGTGTGTGTGTGTGTGTGTGTGTGTGTGTGTGTGTGTGTGTGTGTGTGTGTGTGTGTGTGTGTGTGTGTGTGTGCGTGCGTGCGTGCGTGTGTGTGTGTGTTCTACGTGGGAGAGCCTCTCTAATCTCATCATGGGTTGTTTAGCTGATTGCTAGCAGGATGGAGGTGGTGTGGTTCTGCATACAGACACACAATAATTACATTTCCTCTGTTGGCCCGGAGCAGCCCAACCCACTCTGATCCTCACGTGTGTGTTATGTGTGTGTGTGTGTGTGTGTGTGTGTGTGCGCGCTTTTAATCTTTCTTGTGTGCATGGATTTCTTTCTGTTGCAGTCTGTCTCTTTATTTCTGTCCTCCTGTCCTTTCATCCCTCCATCCTTCTCTGTTCTGTATTTCTGTTGGTTGTTTGTCTTATTCTCTTTGTCTTTTTTCCATTGTCTGTCGATCCATTTGCCTTCTATCCGCCATCCTGCTCTATCTGTCTATCTAGGTGTCTCTTTGTTTGTCCTTCACTCTGTCCATCTGCCTTTCCATCCCTCCATCCTACTCTGGTTTCTTTGTCTGTCAGTTTCCCGCTCTCTCTGTTTGCATCCTTGTGTCCTCTCTCTCCTCTACCTCATTCTTTTCTTCTGCACTCAGATGTCAACAAATATTTAAAAGCAGTCGCTTCCTCAGATCCACACTCGTGTTTAATTCTGTCTGGTCTAGGGACGGCTAGCCGAGCCCTGTGATGATGGATCCCAGTCAACCAGTTGCTTTAGTTAGTGGTGGGGCAGTCTCTCTCTCTCTCTCTCTCTCTCAGATTTTAAAATGCCAAAGGTGTATGTTGTCATTAACTAGCATAGCAGAGGAGGCGCTGACCTTTGACCCTTTTCACTACCGGCTGCTTGTTATGTAGGATGATGTAGGAATGGATAACTTGAGTTACATGTAGAGCTGGTCAGTATCTGGGTATAATGTGATCTGTTGATATGAGACAAGGTATGTTATGGGATTGTGGTTCTGGTAATATGGTGATATAACTTAAATGTTGTCATTCCTTGGTAGGGATGTTAATGATTATTGATTAATTGCCGTTAAGAATTTAATGGACTAAAAATGTATTAACCAACAATGTTTGGTTTGTGTACCATTCCTCCGGAGCTGACATATATTAACTACTGTGCCACTAGAGGACGTCCTTCACGTTAACAGTTCAGAAAAACGACTGACGCAACAAGCGGTCCTGAAATGAATCATGTAGATATTGTAATGGACTGAGTGACATGTTGGTTTTTGTCTCAGCTGCCAGTACTGCAACAGTGTGGGTCACTGGCTGCTTAGACATCTGGATGACATGTCCATATGGAAGTGTGAGCATTCCTCTCCTTGTGTGTTAATGACAGTCCAATGCCCTGAGAACATCCAGTCCCAGTATACAGTCCTCCAGGCTCGCGACCTACACGAGTTAGCAAACTGACTTCTTTCTCACCCCCAGAGTCACTAATGCCTCCCCCACCATGGGAGTCCGCTCTCTGGTGACTGTTTGAAGTTTCACTAAGGTGGGGAAAACTATTTTTCTATTTTTCACCACATGAGGTGTCACCAGGGTTACTGAAGACCCAGTGTCCACCAGTGCAGAGAAGCATGTCCCCTCAACAGTCATGGGGCATACCAGCAGTCTCCTATCCAGGTTTGGCCCAGCACCACAAGTCACTCCTGCCGGTCACAACACCCCCACTTGGTTATGCTGTACTGCTTCCTCTCTTGGATAGGGTCGGGATGCAGCCCCAGAGGTCCGCATCGTCCCGATTATGCTGCCCCATCCCGTTTCCCTGATTCGCAGGAGTATGAAACCAATGCCGGACCAGATAGCCAGGCTGTCCACATCCCCAGTAGGTCCTCAAGTGTGGCTTGGGCCACCATTCTTCTTCACAATGTGGCAGCCCACACTCGCTGGGTTAGTTCCTCCACCCAGGCAGGTTCTTCTCCATTTAAATCAGTCCCACTTGCAGCTCTCACCTTCGGTGAATTGTCAAACGCGGTCCCCAGGAGGCCAGCATACAGCATCTCTCTCTCTCTCTCTCTTTTGCTGTCTCTCTCTCTCTCTCTCTCTCTCTCTCTCTCTCTCTCTGTGGCTAACTCCAAAGCCTCCTGGAGAAACCTGGGGTGAGCCAGTAGCAACTGGATACGCAGGTCGGCCGGTAGCAGGTCCTGGAAGAAATGGTCTCGGGCTAATTCACTCTGGATGGCAGGGGGCATGTGAGCATAGGTGCGGTGAACAGGTCTCTTAATATCATTGGCAAGATCCTTCAGCGGCTCCCCAGGTCATCGCTGTCAGCTGCACAGTTCAGAGTGATGCAGGCTAGCTGCTGAGGATAGCCCAGACCGCCTCTTTAGAGCTCCAACTAAAGCATCATAGTCACTCATATCATCAGGGCTTAGTAGTAGCAGGCTTGACAAAGCATTACCAGTAAGGCACATTGCTAGTTGGAGGGCTTTCTCTTCAGTGGACCACTTACCGGCCTGGGCTTACTGTTCAAATTGTACATGAAACGCTTCCCAGTTAGCTTTGCCGTCATGTCAGGGGGTTTTCATTGAGGGCTGGAGAATTTCTCCACACAGCTCAACATGTTTGGTCATGTCTGTACTTCTGGCCGCTGCTGTTCTCTCACAGGTGGCATGTTCATCGCCAGAGTGGCCAGAGCAGCCTAAGCCGGCCTCGGCAGCCAGTCTCACAGTCATTTGTCTCACCTGCTCTCTTTACTCCGCTGCTCGCCAACACGGCAGGACCGTAACATCTCCTTTCTTCAGTTTCCTTCTCCCGCTTGATTTTGGAACAATCCCCTGGCAGGATCTTTCCTACCACGGAACAGTCACAGCAGTCCCCTGCAAGCACGTTGTGGAGAAGTCGGTGAATGGCAATCAAAACCCTGTAGGTGAAGCTTTTTACTTCTGATACCAACTGTAGCATCCCTCAATAAGAAGGGTATGAGATGTCAGCTGGTTTGCTAGCACTTTATTAGCGGCAATACACAGGCTACTGTGGGCCGTAGCCAGCACCAAAGCAACAAAACCTATATGCTTTTCCATGAGTTCTCTGCACTCCCAACTCGCTTGGCTCCTGCTTATATCTAACTCTGCTCCCCAGAACTAACAGGAACTACAACACAAACATCCTCCCTAACTCTGCCAATCAAAGGTAAACCATCTCACCCAAACCACCGCCATAGGCAACTGAAAATGACTGACGGGCTCCACAGCCACCAAACATTACAACATGCTCACTGACATCCCGGAAATCCCAGCAACTGCAACAGTCAAACACCAAAAGGTCATGCAGTCCATTACAATATGTTCATGTTAAAGTTAACATATTTCAAAATTTAAGTTTAAAACTACAAAGCAATAAGATTTAAGTTTATTGTGGAGAGGTTCGGAGCAGTTTTTTTCCTTTTATACAGCACTTTATTTAAAAAATTGGTTTGGTTTGCTCTGCCTTGTCTAGAAATGGCAGTAGCTGTGTCCCATTTGACTTTGTTTTGTGTGGCGGCGCCATCTGTTGAATAAGGACAGGTGGCAAGAGCAGAGCCTTATTGTTTTATTATTCTGTTCATTCAAGTTGTTTGTGCTTTATTAATTATTGTTTCACATAACTAATGTGCTGCTAGAATTGTTTAGATAAAACTGAATTGAGAAAAGACGTGCGGTTTGTATCTTGATTAATCGATAATCAGAATCATGTTTATTGGCCATGTAGGTTTGCACTACATGGAATTTGACTCCGGTTTTGTGGCTCTTTGTGTACTTAACATTGAATAACAACACTACAACACAACAATCTTCTGATATATACACAAGGATTGACTTATACAGGTGAAATAAGGTGATAAAGTGCAGTAGTGCAGAGATTCTATCAGAGATGCTGAAATAGATGTTAGCAGGTTACTTACATACATGCCTGAGGAAGATGGACATGACAGAGCCTACCAGTATATGTACAATGTACAGTATTCCATTCAATTCCATTATCCAAGCCACTTATCTGAATTCGGGTTGCGGGGTGCTGGAGCCTATCCCAGCAGTCATTGGGCGTCAGGCGGTGAGACAACCTGGACAGGCCGCCAGGCCATCATAGGGCCGACACATTTACACAATTTAGTATGGCCGATTCACCTGACCTACATGTTTTTGCACTGTGGGAGGAAACCGGAGAACCCGGACAATGCAGTAAAACCCATTTAGGTCATCAGCCAGTTGATGGTTCCCTGCAGATTGGGGGGATGGTCTCCTGTAGTTGATCAGCCACATCAGCAAGATATGGAAAAGAATAGTGGAAGCTAGGCTAAAAGGAGAGTTGGTGATTAGCGAGCAGCAGTATGGTTTTATGCCACAAAAGAGCACTACAGATGTGATGTTTGCTTTGAGAAAGTTGATTGAGAAGTATAGAGAAGGCCAGAAGGAGTTACATTGTGTCTTTGTAGATGTAGAGAAAGTTTATGACAGGGTGCCGAGAGAGGTGGTGTGGTATTTTATGAGAAAGTCATGACTTGCAGAGAAGTATGTAGGAGTGGTGCAGGATATGTATGAGGGAAGTGTGACAATGGTGAGGTGTGCGGTTGGAATGACAGATGGGTTCGAGGTGGAATTACATCAAGGATCAGCTCTGAGCCCTTTCGTGTTTGCAATGGTGGTGGACAGGTTGACGGATGAGATCAGGCAGGAGTCTTCGTGGACTATGATGTTTGCGGATGACATTGTGATCTGTAGCGAGAGTAGGGTGCAGGTTGAGGAGAGCCTTGAGAGATGGAGGTATGCACTGGAGAGAAGAGGAATGAAAGTCAGTAGGAGCAAGACGGAATACCTATGCGTGAATGAGAGGGAGGACAGTGGAATGGTGAGGATGCAAGGAGTAGAGGTGACGAAGAAGTATGAGTTTAAATACTTGGGGTCAACTGTCCAAAGTTGCAGAAGAGAGGTTAAGAAGAGTGCAGGCAGGGTGGAGAAGAGTGTCAGGAGTGATTTGCGACAGAAGGGTACCAGCAAGAGTTAAAGGGAAGGTTTACAAGATGGTTGTGAGATCAGCTATGTTATATGGTTTGGAGACGGTGGCACTGACGAAGAGACAGGAGGCAGAGCTGGAGGTGGCAGAGTTGAAGGTGCTAAGATTTTCACTGGGAGTGACGAAGAAGGACAGGATTAGGAATGATTATATTAGAGGGCCCGCTCAAGTTGGACGGTTTGGAGACAAAGCAAGAGAGGCAAGATTGAGATGGCTTGGACATGTGTGGAGGAGAGATGCTGGGTATATTGGGAGAAGGATGCTGAATATGGAGCTGCCAGGGAAGAGGAAAAGAGGAAGGCCAAAGAGGTGGTTTATGGATGTGGTGAGGGAGGACATGCAGGTGGCTTGTGTGACAGAGGAAGATGTAGAGGACAGGAGGAAATGGAAATGGATGGTCCGCTGTGGTGACCCCTAACGGGAACAGCCGAAAGTAGTAGTAGTAGTAGTAGACTGGAGGTAAGTATGTATGCACAACAGGTGTGTCACAACTATACAGAGTTTTGTTGCTGAATAATTACTAAATTATGCTTATATTGTATATTCTAATATTATATAATAAAATATGTACTATATATTTATCTCTTATCTATTATATAATTATGGCGGCAGAGTGGCGCATTGGTTAGCATGGTCGCCTTACAGGAAGAAGGTCCTGGGTTCGAGCCCCAGGGTAGTCCAACCTTGGTGAGTCGTCCTCTGTGTGGAGTTTGCATGTTCTCCCCATGTCTGCGTGGGTTTCCTCCAGGTGCTCCGGTTTCCCCCCACAGTCCAAAGACATGTAGGTCAGGTGAATTGGCCATACTAAATTGTCTCTAGGTGTGTGTGTGTGTGTGTGTGTCGGCCCTGTGATGGCCTGGTGGCCTGTCCAGGGTGTCTCCCCACCTGCTGCCCAATGACTGCTGGAATAGGCTCCAACATCTCCGTGACCCTGAGAGCAGGATAAGTGGTTCAGATAATGGATGGATATTATGTAATTAATATACTATATTATATATTTCTTATAATTATAACAATAACAATTTGTAGTCAATATACAGTAGTTGTGTATTTATAATTGTACATTTGTATTGCACATCTGGTTTAAAAAGAGGTAGTGCACATCATAGATATGCAAGTGAGACATCTTGACCAGAGGGGGCTATTTATAAAGTGTCATATTTATATAATACGTGTCCATTATTTCACCATGCTGTTAAGTGTTCATGAGAGAGATGGCCTGTGGGGTGTGGGGGGGGGACTTCCAATGTCTGGTGGTTTTGGTGCACATTGCTCTGCAACGCTTGTCAGAGGGTAGGAGTTCAAACAGACTATGCTCTGGATGTGGGGGTCTGTACTGGTTCTGCTTTCCCATTTCTAGAGGTGTGTAATTCCTGCAGAGTGGGTAGAGAGCGCCAATGATTTTTTTCCTACTGACCTTACTGTTTGATGCAGTTTTTTTCTACCCTTGTTTTGTTGCTGCTCCGAACGAGACCATGATGGATGTGCACAGGGCAGATTTGATGACTGTGGTGTGGAACTGGCTCAACAGCTCCTGTGGCAGACCAACTTTCCTCAATTGCTACAGAAAGAGCCTTTTTTAGGGTGGAGTTGATATTGGTCTCCTACTTCAGGTCTTTGGAAATGGTAGTTCCCAGAAGCTTCAAAGGTCTCACAGTTGACACAGGGCTGTTGGATAGTGTGAGGGGGAGCAGTACTGAGGGGTCTCCTAAAGTCCACTGTCAAAGTCTTGAGCATGTTCAGTTCCAAGTTGTTCTGACTGCAAAAGAGCACCAGCTGCTCCACCTCCTGCCGATATGCAGACTCAGAGCATCCTGGGTGAGTCCGATTACTGTAGTGTTGTCTGCAAACTTTAGTTTAACAGCTGGGTCCTTGGAGGTGCAGTCATTGGTGTAGAGCGATCAGAGCAGTGGGAAGAGGACACATCCCTGAGGAGCACCAGTGCTGACTGGCCATATACCAGAAATGACTTCTCCCAGCCTCACCTGCTGTTTCCTGCCTGTCAGGAAGCTGGTGATCCACTGACAGATGGTGGAGGATACAGTGGGCTGCGAGAGTTTTGAGGAGAGGACTTCTGAAATGATGGCATTGAATGCTGAGCTGAAGTCCACAAACGGGATCCTTGCCTCTGCAGGGCAGTCAAGGTGTTGCAGGATGTAGTGCAGTCCCATACTGACTGCATCATCCACTAACCTGTTTGCCCAACAGGCAAACTGCAAGGGGTCCAGCAGATGTCCTGTGACACTCTTCAGTTTGGCCAACACCAGTTGTTGGAAGGACTTCATGACCACAGACATCAGAGCGACAGGCCTGTAATTATTCATTCCTGTGATGAAGGGGATCTAGCAGGAGGGGACGTCACAAACCTCCACGGGATCTGATGAAGATCTGTGTGACGATTGGAACCAGTTGGTCAGCATAGGCTTTAAGATAGGATGGGGAGACATTGTCTCGGCCTGGTACTTTCTTGATCTTCTGTCTTTGGAAAAGCCAGCTCACATCCTCTACAGGTATCTTGAGTGCAGCCTGAGTATTGGGGTGGTGGGGGTTGCCAGAGGTGTGATGGGGGCTGTTGTTGTTAGGCTGGAGTGGGTGAGGGTTGTGAATTTGGCCCTCTCAAATCTGCAGTAGAAGACATTCATATTGTCAGCCAGGTCTTTGTTCACCTCATCATGGGGAGATGGTCTTCTGTAGTTTGTGACGTCTTCCAGGCCCCTCCACACTGACGCGGGGTCGTTGGCTGAAAACCAGTTTTTCAGCTTTTGTGATTAGCTTCTTTTAGCCTCTCTGATCTCCTTTCTCAGTGAATTTCTGACTTGTACAGGGCCCTGTCCCCACTACTGTAGGCATCCTGCTTGGTCTGTACAGGGCCCTATCCCCACTACTGTAGGCATCCTGCTTGGCCTGCTGAAGTTGTCTTAGTTTGGCTGTGCACCAAGCCTTATTATTGTTGTGCAGAAGGTCTTGATAGGCACACACATCTTCACAAAAGGGAATGCAAGATATCAGTGTCAGTTAGTTTGTCAAGGTTACCAGTTGCAACTTTAAATACACACCAATCAGTGCATTTACTTTGCCCTTTCAACATCCAACATCCACTGAGATCAACAGAGAGCAGGTCTAATGGAACAAAGGATAGATAACAATGGATTAATAAAAACCCAGGGATAAAGGAAATGGAGAGGGTTAAACCTACTGTCCTATTCATCCTGTCGGAAAGGAGGAGGAAACAACATAGAACAAACACACAGTCCCCTGAAGGATGTATGGCTCAAAGAACACAACCCCCATCATTCACACACCTTCTATCATCACAGCTCTCCTTCTGTTTGTCTATCTCTCTTCGTTTTTCAGTGCATCTCTATCATTTTTTGTCTCTGTCTATTATTGTCACTCTTTTGCCCCATGTCCCCCTGCCCATTGTTCTTTCACCCTTTCAGTTTATTCTCATCCTTACCCCCCCCCCACACACACGCTGTTGATGACTCATCAGGATGGCGCTGTGTACGGTAACCTTGGTTCTGCGCTCGTACTTTGTTTTTGTTTATTTGTTTAGTTTCCAGCACCCATTCACTGATCACATACAGCAGGCAAGAACTTTTAAGTCTCCAATTGTCTACTGGACAAACTGAACAGACTTTTTTTTACCGACTTTGAGCATTTTAACGAAAGTCTTGCCAAGGTCTTGATCAGTACAGCCCTGTGCGGACTACGACGAAGAGGCCGAAGATGTAAGCGAGCCGGAACACTCATTAAACTGTGACAGTGGGGATTTAGAACTGCACTCCTGTCAATCCACCTGGCGAATGTCTGCTCTCTGGCCAACAAGATAGACAAACTACTATTCCTCAACAAAAAAAAAAAAAGGATTTTCCAGATCTGCTGCCCTGTGTCTCATTAAAACCTGGCTTAGTGAGCTTATCATGGACAGTACACTTCATCTGCTGCAGTTCCAACTCCTCCAGGTGGACAGCGCAAAGGAGCTATCGGCGGGGAAACAGGGTGGCGGCATATGCTTCTGCATAAATGAAGGTTGGTGTACGGATGTCACTGTGTTGAAGAAATCATGCAGCCCTCATTTAGTCCTTTTTAATTAACTGTAAACCATTCTATTGAATGTGGGAATTTCCATCATTTATTCAGGTTGGTGTCCATAGGGTTAGTGGTTGTGTCAGGAAGGGTGTCCGATGTAAAATTTTGCCAAATCAGTATGCTGATTGATGGGACAATAGGGAAAAAGCTGAAAGAAGAAGATGATTCTGGTTGGTGTCTATATCCCACCCCAGGCCTGTGTTAAAGAGGTGTTAAAACACCTAGCTGATCAAATTACAAACATGGAGCGCAAATATTCAGATTCTCTACTCATTATCCTTGGGATTTTAACAGATCAAACCTCAGCCACGAACTGCCAAAATACAGACAGCATGTTAAATGTCCCACCAGAGACAAAAACACTGGATCATTGCTACACAATATTAAAGGACGTCTATCGCTTTGTCCGCTGTGTAGCCCTGGGCCTGTCTGATCACTGTCCGATCCATCCTATACCAACCTACAGGCAGAAACTAAAATCGGCAAAGCCTGTGGTTAAAACCGTGTTTGCCTGGTAGACCAGCAGTAGAACAGACTGGAGCATAAAAGTTCGCTGCTTTCGTCCAACATTTCCCTCGCCTTTTCTGAACTTTTTCCCAAAACATCCGGGTCATGTGGTCGTGTGACTTAGAATGAAAAACTTGTTCGTCATCATGAATAGAACAAAAGGCAACATAATGAGTTGAACTCACAAAGTACTTGAAATTACCTCTCTGATCACTGTCTGATTCATCTTATCCCAACCTACAGGCAGAAACTAAAATGTGCAAAACCTGTGGTTAAAACAGAGGAAATGGAACAATGAGTCAAAAACTGGAGCTCCAGGCCTGCCTCGACTACACTGACTGGAGTGTTTTTGAGGCTGCATCTACAGACCTGGACGAACATACTGACACTGACATCTTACATCAGTTTTTGTGAGGACATGTGTTTGCTCACCAAAACCTTCTGTGCCTTTAACAACAAAAGCCCTGGTTCACAGCTAAACACAGGCAGCTTCGTCAGGCCGAAGAGGAAACCTACAGGACTGGAGACAGGATTTGGTATAACAAAGCCAGAAATTGGAGCTCAGAGTGGCAAAAAGGTGCTACTCTGAAAAGTTGAAACAGGTTTTCTGCCAACGACCCATCACAAGTCTGGAGTGGTTTAAAAGACATTACCAACTACAGGAGACCATCTTACCACACCGCAGGTTTGAAAAGCAAACTTTCACACCCCTCACCCTCTCCAGCCACCATACACAACCAACTGCACTCCCTGCTAGCCACTCTCCCCTCCCCACCAAACCCCCACCCGCACTCAGGATCTGTGTTGAGGACATGCACCAGCTCTTCCAGAGACAGAAGACCAGGAAGCCACTGGGCCCAGATGGTGTGTCACCCCCCTGTCTTAAAGTCTGTATTGATCAACTAGCCCCCATTTTCACACTGATCTGGAGCAGATCACTGGAGATGTATTAAGTCCCCTCCTGCTCCAAGAGCTCCACTATCATCCTGGTCCCCAAGAAACCCCATTTCATAGGATTAAATGACTACAGGCCCATTGCCCTAACGTCTGTGGTCATGAAATCCTTCAAGAGAGTGGTGTTGGCCCACCGAAAGGAAATCACAGGCCTACTGCTCGACCCCCTGCAGTTTGCCTACCAAGGAAACAAGTCAGTGGATGATGCAGTCTACATAGGATTGCACTACATCTTCCAACGCTTGGACTCCCCAGGGACATATGCAAGGGTCCCGTTTGTGGACTTCAGCTCAGCGTTCAACACCATCGTCCCAGATATCTTCCACTCCAAACTCACCCAGCTTACTGTACCAGCCCCCATCCGACAGTGGATTAAAAACTTCCTGACAGACAGGAAACAGTTGGTGAGGTTAGGGAAATCACATCCAGCACCTGGACAATCAGCACTGGCGCCCCCCAGGGATATGTGCTCTCCCCTCTACACAAATGACTGCACTTCAGGTGACCCATCTGTTAAACTCCTGAAGTTTGCAGATGACACAACCATCATTGGCCTTACCTGGAATGTTGACGAGTCTGCATATAGACGTTGATCAGCTGGCCCTCTGGTGCAGCCATAACAACCTGGAGCTGAACACACCCAAAACAGTGGCGATTACAGTGGACTTTAAGATGATTCCCCTAACACTGCCCCCCCGTCATACTCAACAGCACAGTGTCTATTGGGAAAACCTACATATTTCTGGGTTCCACAACCCAGATTGTGTCAATCCAACATTGACACAATCATCAAAAAGGCCCAGCAGAGGATGTTCTTTCTCCGCCGGCTCAAGAAATTCAATCTGCCTCAGGAACTGCAGATTCAGTTCTACACTGCAATAATCCAGTCTGTCCTTTGCACATCCATCACTGTCTAGTTTGGATTGGCCACCAAACAGGACAGATTACAACGAACAGTTAAGGCTGCAAAGAAAATCATTGCTGCCAACCTTATCTCCATTCAGGACTTATATACCTTCAGACTCAGGAAACATCACTGCTGACACATCACACCCTGGATACAACCTGTTCCAACTCCTCCCCTCTGACAGGCACTACAGAGCACTATACCCCAAACAACCAGATATAGAAACAGTTTCTTTCTGCGGGCTGTCGCTTAACACTGTCAAATAAATCCATTTTGTATTTACTGTACTGTACATTGTACATACAGTGCATCTGGAAAGTATTCACACCCCTTCACTTTCCCCACATTTTGTTACGTTACAGCCTTATTCCAAAATGGATTAAAATTCCTTTTTTTTCTCATCAATCTACATACAATACCCCATAATGACAAAGTGAAAAAGGTTTTGTAGAAATTTTTGCAACTTTATTAAAAATAAAAAACTGACATATTGCATGTACATAAGTATTCACACCCTTTGCTCAGTACTTGGTTGAGGCAGCCTTGGCAGCGATTACCGCCTCAAGTCTTCTTGGGTATGAAGCTACAAGCTTGGCACACCTATATTTGGGGTATTTCTCCCATTCTTCTCTGCAGATCCTCTCGAGCTCTGTAAGGTTAGATGGGGAGCGTCGCTGCACAGCTATTTTCAGGTCTTTCCAGAGATGTTCAATGGGGTTCAAGTCTGGGCTCTGGCTGGGCCACTCAAGGACGTTCACAGACTTGTCCCGAAGCCACTCCTTCGTTGTCTTGGCTGTGTGCGTAGGGTCGTTGTCGTGTTGAAAGGTAAACCTTCGCCCCAGTCTGAGGTCCTGAGCGCTCTGGAGCAGGTTTTCATCAAGGATCTCTCTGTACTTTGCTCCATTCATCATTCCCTCTATCCTGACTAGTCTCCCAGTTCCTGCCGCTGAAAAACATCCCCACAGCATGATGCTGCCCCCACCATGCTTCACTGTAGGGATCGTATTAGCAAGGTGATGAGAGGTGCCTGGTTTCCTCCAGACATGACGTTTGGCATTCAGGCCAAAGAGTTCAATCTTGGTTTCATCAGACCAGAGAATCTTGTTTCTCGTGGTCCGAGAGTCCTTTAGGTGCTTTCTGGCAAACTCCAAGCGGGCTGTCATGTGCCTTTTACTGAGCAGAGGCTTCCGTCTGGCCACTCTACCATAAAGGCCTGATTAGTGGAGTGCTGCAGAGATGGTTGTCCTTCTGGAAGGTTCTCCCATCTCCACAGAGGAACGCTGGAGCTCTGTCAGAGTGACCATCGGGTTCTTGGTCACCTCCCTGACCAAGGCCCTTCTCCCGCGATTGCTCAGTTTGGCTGGGTGGCCAGCTGTAGGAAGAGTCCTGGTGGATCCAAACTTCTTCCATTTACGAATGATGGAGACCACTGTGCTCTTCGAGACCTTCGAAGCTGTAGAAGTTTTTTTGTACCCTTCCCTAGATCTGTGCCTCGATACAATCCTGTCTCAGAGGTCCACAGACAATTCCTTTGACTTCATGGCTTGGTTTCTACTCTGACATGCACCGTCAACAGTGGGACCTTTATAGGTGTGTGCCTTTCCAAATCATGTCCAATCAATTAAATTTACTAGAGGTGGACTCCAATCAAGATGTAGAAACATCTCAAGGATGATCAGTGGAAACTGGATGAACCTGAGCTCAATTTTGAGTGTCATGGCAAAGGGTGTGAATACTTATGTACATGCAATCTTTCAGTTTTTTATTTTCAATAAATTTGCAAAAATTTCTACAAAATCTTTTTCACTTTGTCATTATGGGGTATTGTGTGTAGATTGATGAGGGAAAAAAAGGAATTTAATCCATTATGGAATAAGGCTGTAATATAACAAAATGTGGGGAAAGTGAAGGGGTGTGAATACTTTCCGGATGCACTGTATACTGATATGCTCTGTCATATCCATCTGCCTCAGGCATGTAGTATGCAAGTAACCTGCTAATATCTATTTCAGCATCTGATATATTCGCTGCACCACTGCACTTGATTGCCTCTTATTTCGCCTGTATGTATGTAGTCCATCCTTGTGTATGGCGACAGGCATGGGAGAAAGTCCATGAACACTGGGATGGCGTCCAATGCTTTACTTGTGCCCCCATCCATCGGGTCAGTAGTTGTGCCAGGAAGGGCATCCGACGTAAAATTTTGCCAAATCATTATGCTGCTTGACAAGACCATACCGGATCGGCCAAGGCCTGGGTTAACAATGACTGCCATCGGTGCTGTACCCTCACAGGGTACGAATGGAAACTATCAAATCCGCTGTGGCGACCCCTGGGAAACAGGGAACAAGCCGAAAGAAGAGGATAGTCAATCCTTGTGTATATATCAGAAGATTGTTGTGTTGTTATTCTATGTTAAGTACACTGAGAGAGCCATGAAACCGGAGTCAAATGCCATGTATGTGCAAACCTACATGGCCAATAAACATGATTCTGACACACGCACATATACATACAGACAAACCAAGCGATTGGGGACAAAAATATCGTGTTGAGATATGAAGCTATGAAGAATAACATCCATGATGGCACAGACAATTATTACTGATAGACTAACTCATCTACAGCTAACCCTAACCTCTAATACCTGATTCATGCTTCTGTTTTGGTCGACACTGGGGGTCCAGCGTAGGTACAAGACTATGCATATCTATACTAGAGGTTAAGCTGGGCCCTGATGTGCACCACTCCAAAAATGTAACTTTTTTTTAAATACCTTTATTTATACAAACAAAATCTGGCCATAACAATAACAAATAAGCAAATAATTACAAATGTTTAGTATTTTACAAAACAAAAAATAAGGAAAAATAGTAAAATAAAAGACAAGACGGGTCTAATCAGAAATCAATATATCTATATTTTTGTAAATATTCAAAGCTTGTTTGGTTTTTATACATTTCAATGCGTTCATAAAATTTATTAATTCATTCATGAAGACTAATTGTCACACCAGGGCAGGAACGGAGGACCCAAATGCATGACTCAGAGACTGACTGGGCTAGAACAATGTTTTAATAAGACAAATGGAACTTACAGAACACGGGAACAGACACTACAGACAGCAGAGAAGGCTCGGAACGGGACGTGCCGCATCCAGCGACCAAGAGTCAGTCTGTGAGACGATCCCACAAGGAGCCAGGGCAACCAGGGGGGATATATACACGTAGGGGAGCCAATCAGGGAGATTGGGCGCAGGTGCGCAGGACAGGGCAGGAACAGAACAGCCAATTGGAGAAAGAGGAACAGGTGCGTGAAGCAGGGGCAATCAGGGTCACGCAGGCAAAGGGGGCGCAGGTGAACTGAAACACCAATCGGAATGGGGAACAGGTGAGACCCGATGACCCAGATCACACAACCATGACAGGCAAAAAGCCATGACACTAAGAGCCCTATTACACTTGGTTTTAAAATGCCTTTTTTGCCATCGGCTCACAAGTGGACTGCGCTAAATACAATTGTAAACGACCACCAAAACGTTTTGTGAACCGGTTACTCAAACCACTTGCTGAGGTGATCTGGGATGCATTTGACCACATAGCTTTTGTAGTGTAAACACTAATGCATCCTGATGCGTCCCCGACAAGGACGTAACAGGAAATCTTCTTCACAGTAACGAAATCTGATCACAAGTGGTCAGCAGGATGCAGTTGGATACGCATGATAGACACAGATGTAAACGGCGATGTGTCTCGCTGTCCAATTGTGATCCAATCGCCCAAAATGCGTTTTAAAACCAAGTGTAAACAGGGTCTAAGAATAGTGGCCTAGCATTAATAAATCTAGAGCTATGGATAAATTGTTTAGTCATAATAATCAGGCTATAGTACAACATTTCCGTATTTTTATCCTCCATTATAACTCCAGATTTAATATCTGATAATCTAAATTGGAAAAATTAAAGTTTTTTCAGATATCCAATTTTGAAGTAATTCCCAAAAGGCTCTAGTATAATTACAAGTAAAAAACAAACGTTCTAAAGATTCGATAACGGGATCATGAAACATAGAATTGTTTTTATCAATGGTAAAGCTTTTGTCCCAGAAACTCATTACAAGGATACATATTATTTATCATTTAAAAATTAGTTTATTTCGCTTTTGGTGAAATAGGGAGCGTGAGGTGTCTGGTTCTAATTCTGACTAAAATCTCTTTAGAATAATCTTTTGATAGATTTTTTTCTCTTTTTAATGGTAGAGGAAAGAGTATGGAGGTAAGGGCACCCCTTATAATTTTGTTTGTGCAATTTTTTTCTCTGTAAAATCGAGATTTTCTGTCTAAAAGGAAGGACTCTGTGGTACTAACACATCATAAGGCAACATTCCTTTTATCATATTCACCGTTACTTGTGGGATTGCCTTGATAACCATTGAGTATTGTTTTTTGTTTTGTTTTGTTTTTTGTACATATCTCATTAAATTTATCAATGAATTCATTGTACTCTAGAAGATTTCCTCTTCAATCCATCAAATGTCCATTCCATTTTCCGAACCACTTATCCTGCTCTCAGGGTCGCGGGGGTGCTGGAGTCTATCCCAGCAATCATTGGGCAGCAGGTGGGGAGACACCCTGGACAGGCCGCCAGACTGTCACACAGGGCCGACATACGCCATACACACACATTCATACCTAGGGGCGATTTAGTACGGCCGATTCACCTAACCTACATGTCTTTGGACCGTGGGAGAAAACCGGAGCCTCTGGAGGAAACCCACGCAGATACGGGGAGAACATGCAAACTCCACACAGGACGACCTGGGATGACCTCCAAGGTTGGACTACCCGGGGGCTCGAACCCAGGACCTTCTTACTGTGATGTGACTGCGCTAACCACTGCGCTACCGTGCCGCCCTTCCATCAAATGTAAAATAGACCAAATACCTCTCTCCACCCAATCATAATAATATAAAGATTTTCTTTTAAACAAGATACATCTGTTATTCCAGATCAGAGAGCCATGTGAAGTGAAATAGTGCTTATAAACCAGTTTCCAATATAAGAGATCCTGCTGATGAAATCTAGAAAGCTTAATAGGAAGTTTAGCAATACAGAAATCACATCTTAACAGAAAATCTATCCCACCACACTTACTAAATATTTTAGAAGGAATATTAAACCAAAAACCATAATTATTTTGTATGAATTGTAACCATTTTAGTTTTATCATTCCATTCATTGCCTCATATAGTCAATTACATTTAAGCCCTCTTCTAATGATTTTACCGCATCCGCTTTTCTAATACAATGATGTTTGTTTTTCCAAATAAAGTTGAAATTTGTTTGATTAATTGATTTTATTAAATTGTCAGGAATGGCTAATGAAAAAGCGGGGTACATAATTCTAGATTGTTCAATTTTAGTAATCAAAATACATCCGAAGATTGATAAATCCCTCTGCAACCAAGAATTGAGTATAGACTTACTTTTTTATAAAAGTCTAAATATTTAGTTCTTCTCTAGTTTTACAATCTTTTGCTAAAACCACTCCCAAGTATTTTACTTTTTTTTTCTGGAATCTCATACAAATCTATTAGTGGTTGGTCATGTATAGCAATTAGTTCACTTTTTTTTTTATTTAAGTGTAGTCCAGATGCTTTAGAAAACTCATCTATCTTCTTGACTTCTTGATTACCAGAGGGATCTGTTCTAATCTCTTGAGGAAGATGGTAGCATCTTCTGACAACTGAGTTATGACCAGATGATTGCCTAGCACATTTAATGGCTCAATATCTGGACAAATTTTTTATGAAAAATAGCCAACAATTCTGCAACTAAAATAAACAATAAAGGGGAGGGGGGACAGAACAACCCTTTCAAATGTCTCGTTTAACCTCAAATCTTTTATTAGATGTTCCTTTAGGGAGAGAAACTGAACTGTTAATGTCATTATACATCATATTAATTACCTTTATAAAATTTGGACCAAAACCAAAATATTCTAAAGACTTTATATAAATGGATAAACTAAATCAAAGGTTTTGTAAAAATCTAAAAACATTATGAAATCATTGTCTTCAATCAAATAATTATAATCTAGTAAATCAAGAACCAGCCTAATGTTATTATGTATAGACCTGTCTTTAAGAAACCCCGACTGAGTTTCACTTATCTGTCCTATACCTACCTTTATTCGATTGGCAATAATATGCGTAAATACACTGCTCAAAAAAAATAAAGGGAACACATAAGCAATGCAATGTAGCTCCAAGTCAATCACACTTTTGAGATATCAACCTGTCCAGTTAGGAAGCAACACTGATTTGTGAATCAATTTCACCTGTTGGTAAATTGTCTAATTTCCACCAGGTGGAAATTAGACAATTTGCAAGACAACCCCTATAAAAGGAATGGATATGCAGGTGGTGGCCACAGACCATTTGCCTGTCCTCATCTTTTCTGGCCGATCTTTGGTTAGTTTTTCATTTTGCTAGTGCCCTCACCACTAAAGGTGGCATGAGGCGGTATCTGCAACCTACAGAAGTTGCTCAGGTAGTGCAGCTCATCCAGGATGGCACATCAATGTGTGCTGTGGCAAGAAGATTTGATGTGTCTCCCAGCACAGCGTCCAGAGCATGGAGGAGGTACCAGGAGACAGGCCAGTACACCAGGAGACGTGGAGGGGGCCGCAGGAGGACAACAACCCTGCAGCAGGACCGCTATCTGGTCCTTTGTGCAAGGAGGAACAGGAGGAGCACTGCCGGAGCCCTACAAAACGACCTTCAACAGGCCACTAATATGCAGGTTTCTGCTAAAACAGTGAGAAACAGAATGCATGAGGATGGTATGAGGGCCCGACGTCCACAATTGGGGCCTGTGCTCACAGCCCAACACCGTGCAGCCCGATTGACCTTTGCCAGAGAACATCTTGGTTGGCAGATTCGCCATTGGCGCCCTGTGCTCTTCACAGATGAAAGCAGGTTCACACTGAACACATGTGACAGACGTGAGAGAGTCTGGAGACGCTGTGGAGAACGTTCTGCTGCCTGCAACATCCTCCAGCATGACCGGTTTGGCGGTGGGTCAGTGATGGTCTGGGGAGGCATATCCTTGGAGGGCCGCACAGACCTCTACGTGCTAGCCAGAGGTACCATGACTGCCATTAGGTACCGGGATGAGATCCTCAGACCCATTGTCAGACCATATGCTGGTGCAGTGGGTCCTGGGTTCCTGCTCATGCATGACATTGCTCGTCCTCATGTGGCCAGAGTGTGTCAGCAGTTCCTGTATGTCGAGGGCATTGATGCTATGGACTGGCCTGCACGTTCCCCAGACCTGAATCCAATCGAGCACCTCTGGGACATCATGTCTCGTACCATCCGCCAATGCGATGTCGCACCGCAGACTGTCCAGGAGTTGACCGATGCCCTGATCCAGGTCTGGGAGGAGATCCCTCAGGAGACCATCCGTCGTCTCATCAGGAGCATGCCCAGACGTTGTAGGGAGTGCATACAGGCACGTTGAGGCCACACACACTACTGAGCCTCATTTTGAATCGTCTTGAAGAATTTCCACAGAAGTTGGATCAGCCTATGTTCTCATTTTCCACTTTGATTTTGAGTATGATTCTGAATCCAGACCTTAATGAGCTAATGATTTTGATTTCCATTGATCATTCTTAGGTTATTTTGCTCTAAACACATTCCTCTGTCTAATAAATAAAGATTTTCAGCTGAAATATTTCATTCATCGAGGTCTATATTGTGTTTTTAGGTGTTCCCTTTATAGTTCTTTTATAGCTTCCCAAAAAAAATTATAAAAGTTTGAGGTTAAGCCACCTTGACCAGGCGCTTTACCTACTGACATTTGCTTTATAGCTTTATCCAATTCCTTCATTCTAATGTCAGAATCACACACTTCTCTATATGCCAAATCAATTTTGGCAATATAATGTTTAACACTTTCTAGAAATGATCATGAATCCTCAGCTGAATAGGATGAAGAGTATAACTTGGAATAGAATTGATTAATTTCTTCAGTAATTACTTTTGTTTCAGAAAATTCTCTATTATTGGTCATCAAAACATTTATTGTCTTTCTTTCTTGTCTCCTCATTTCCAGTCAGAAAAAAATGAATAAAAATAATAATAAGATATGTTCTTTTCCCCTTGTTCTCTCCACTTAGCTCTGGATCTAACATAAGATCCTTGTGCCCTTTGGATTCGCAAGTTATCTAATCTGGCTTGTAAACTCAATATCTTTGCTTTGTCTTCATCTGATAACTCATTTTTTTCTACGACATTCATTTCTTGAACCAATTTATATTCATCTTCCCTTTGCTGTAGACATCTGGTTTAACTAAGTTTAATTGATAAAGACTCCTGACCTTATATTTAAAATATTCCCATTTCCTGCAGTTAAGTATCTGTTTCTGTATCACTTTTAATTTCCACCATTAATGTCTTTGCTTCCTTAACGTATTCTTCTAAATTTAACAGATCAGCATTGAACTTCCAATAGTTTTTTCTAATTTTATGATTACTATCTGGTTTTAGAACTACATTGCATCCGGAAAGTATTCACACCCCTTCACTTTCCCCACATTTTATTACGTTACAGCCTTATTCCAAAATGGATTAAATTCCTTTTTTTTCCTCATCAATCTATATACAATACCCCATAATGACAAAGTGAAAAAGGTTTTGTAGAAATTTTTGCAACTTTATTAAAAATAAAAAACTGAAATATTGCATGTACATAAGTATTCACACCCTTTACTCAGTACTTGGTTGAGGCACCCTTGGCAGCGATTAGAGCCTCAAGTCTTTTTGGGTATGAAGCCACAAGCTTGGCACACCTATATTTGGGGTATTTCTCCCATTCTGCTCTGCAGATCCTCTCGAGCTCTGTAAGGTTAGATGGGGAGCGTCGCTGCACAGCTATTTTCAGGTCTTTCCAGAGATGTTCAATGGGGTTCAAGTCTGGGCTCTGGCTGGGCCACTCAAGGACATTCACAGACTTGTCCCGAAGCCACTCCTTCGTTGTCTTGGCTGTGTGCTTAGGGTTGTTGTCATGTGGAAAGGTAGACCTTCGCCCCAGTCTGAGGTCCTGAGTGCTCTGGAGCAGGTTTACATCAAGGATCTCTCTGTACTTTGCTCCATTCATCTTTCCCTCTATCCTGACTAGTCTCCCAGTTCCTGCCGCTGAAAAACATCCCCACAGCATGACGCTGCCACCACCATGCTTCACTGTAGGGATGATATTAGCAAGGTGATGAGAGGTGCCTGGTTTCCTCCAGACATGACATTTGGCATTCAGGCCAAAGAGTTCAATCTTGGTTTCATCAGACCAGAGAATCTTGTTTCTCATGGTCTGAGAGTCCTTTAGGTGCTTTCTGGCAAACTCCAAGCGGGCTGTCATGTGCCTTTTACTGAGCAGAGGCTTCCATCTGGCCACTCTACCATAAAGGCCTGATTGGTGAAGTGCTGCAGAGATGGTTGTCCTTCTGGAAGGTTCTCCCATCTCCACAGAGGAACGCTGGAGCTCTGTCAGAGTGACCATCGGGTTCTTGGTCACCTCGCTGACCAAGGCTCTTCTCCCCCGATTGCTCAGTTTGGCTGGGCGGCCAGCTGTAGGAAGAGTCCTGGTGGATCCAAACTTCTTCCATTTGAGAATGATGGAGACCACTGTGCTCTTCGAGACCTTCAAAGCTGTAGACATTTTTTTGTACCCTTCCCCAGATCTGTGCCTCGATACAATCCTGTCTTCAAGATCCACAGACAATTCCTTTGACCTCATGGCTTGGCTTCTGCTCTGACATGCACTGTCAACAGTGGGACCTTATATAGACAGGTGTGTGCCTTTCCAAATCATGTCCAATCAATTGAATTTACTAGGGGTGGACTCCAATCCAGATGTAGAAACATCTCAAGGATGATCAGTGGAAACAGGATGAACCTGAGCTCAATTTTGAGTGTCATGGCAAAGGGTGTGAATACTTATGTACATGCAATATTTCAGTTTTTTATTTTTAATAAATTTGCAAAAATTTCTACAAAATCTTTTTCACTTTTTCATTATGGGGTATTGTGTGTAGATTGATGAAAAAAAATGAATTTAATCCATTTTGGAATAAGGCTGTAACATAACAAAATGTGGGGAAAGTGAAGGGGTGTGAATACTTTCCGGATGCACTGTATTTCAATTACACAATGGTCTGTCAATGGAACAGCAGACATTGCGACGTTAGTCTCCAAAAATGTAACTAAGCGTTGCGGCTATGCAGACAGCAACAATTGTGATTGGTCCGCTTGGTAGCATCACATTTCCGGCTGCTTCTTCTTCATCGTCTGCTCCTTCTTCACCAAACAGTAGCCATGGACCAAATCGAGGAGAGACTAGTTGAGGAAGTTTGCAAATATACACATTTCAACATCTCTCTTTTCTGCGTTGCATGAATTTCAGTAAAAGTAACTTGTTCAGCATTTATTAGCTCCAACTCCAACATGATCCGTTCAGTTTCTGTCACCATTGTTTAAAGTACGCAAAGAAACTTTTCCTGCTGTCTATGAGAAACTCAACACAGTGGCATAGAAACCCCACCGCCAACTAGCGTTTTGGTAGTGTAATTGCAGAACGAATCAGACGCCAGCACACACGCATGAATGCTGACAACTGCTCTGCGTAGATTCTACGCAGAAGCATAACTTTACCTTTACGCTCTCTAAAGAGTGAGTGTTGAACCCAAGAGAGTCAGTCAGTCTGACTGCAAAATGACTGGCTTTAGTAAACTACCTTTCTGTGTGTGTGTGTGTGTGTGTGTGTGTGTGTGTGTGTGTGTGAGAGAGAGAGAGAGAGAGACAGAGACAGAGACAGAATAACAGACCTTTATGTAGCCCCTCCTGACAGAGTCAAACATCAAATACAGAACAGAATAAAGCGCTGGTGCAAATTACATCCTTTGTGAGAGAGAGATGGACAGAAAATGAGAGAGTGAGAGAGAGACAGTGAGAGACAGTGAGAAAAATTCAACGAAGGGAAGTAAAGAGAAGAGAAAAAGATACAGTTAAAGAGAGAGGTGCATAGAAAGAAGGAAGTGATGATTTGTCATCAGACTATAAAGGTTCACATCCTTCTCTGGATGGTGTGATTGGATGATGACAGGAGATAGCCAAACCATTTGTCTGTTTTGTCAGTAAAGGATCTCTTGGGTTAAATTCATTTAAAGGTGTTTTGTGCACTTTCTACATCGGCCCCTATCGCGCCATGTGAAAAACAATATAAACACAGTCAAGGTTATGATATTTATTAGTTATATTTACAGGTCACTTTAACGTGTTTACTGGTCATATTAAATGTACGAGTCATTGTGACGTTTACTAGTCACATGTTTTTAACAGACACAGGTAGAGAGGCTGGGCTCCATGCTGTGTTCTGGATCACTGTGCTGTTAATAAAGGTTAATTGATGTTTGTTCCGACACACACAGAGATGTCTGGGGGGGGGGGGTTAAGGTGTGTGTGTGTGTGTGTGTGTGTGTGTGTGTGTGTGGACGCCTGAGCAAGAGGAATATGGTTTTGCTACCCTAGTTTTTGTCTTTTTAAAAATAAACATCATCATACAGTCCCCCCAACCAGGTGATTATACAGTGCATCTGGAAAGTATTCACACCCCTTCACTTTCCCCACATTTTGTTATGTTACAGCCTTATTCCAAAATTGATTAAATTCCTTTTTTTTTCTCATCAATCTACACACAATACCCCATAATGACAAAGCGAAAAAGGTTTTGTAGAAATTTTTGCAAATTTATTAAAAATAAAAAACTGAAATATTGCATGTACATAAGTATTCACACCCTTTGCTCAGTACTTGGTTGAGGCACCATTGGCAGCGATTACAGCCTCAAGTCTTCTTGGGTATGAAGCCACAAGCTTGGCACACCTATATTTGGGGTATTTCTCCCATTCTTCTCTGCAGATCCTCTCGAGCTCTGTAAGGTTAGATGGGGAGCGTCGTTGCACAGCTATTTTCAGGTCTTTCCAGAGAAGTTCAATGGGGTTCAAGTCTGGGCTCTGGCTGGGCCACTCAAGGACATTCACAGACTTGTCCCAAAGTCACTCCTTCGTTGTCTTGGCTGTGTGCTTAGGGTCGTTGTCGTGTTGAAAGGTAAACCTTCGCCCCAGTCTGAGGTCCTGAGCGCTCTGGAGCAGGTTTTCATCAAGAATTTCTCTGTACTTTGCTCCATTCATCTTTCCCTCTATCCTGACTAGTCTCCCAGTTCCTGCCACTGAAAAACATCCCCACAGCATGACGCTGCCCCCACCATGCTTCACTGTAGGGATGGTATTAGCAAGGTGATGAGAGGTGCCTGGTTTCCTTCAGACGTGACGTTTGGCATTCAGGCCAAAGAGTTCAATCTTGGTTTCATCAGACCAGAGAATCTTGTTTCTCGTGGTCTGAGAGTCCTTCAGGTGCTTTCTGGCAAACTCCAAGCGGGCTGTCATGTGCCTTTTACTGAGCAGAGGCTTCCGTCTGGCCACTCTACCATAAAGGCCTGATTGGTGGAGTGCTGCAGAGATGGTTGTCCTTCTGGAAGGTTCTCCCATCTCCACAGAGGAACTCTGGAGCTCTGTCAGAGTGACCATCGGGTTCTTGGTCACCTCCCTGACCAAGGCCCTTCTCCCCCGATTGCTCAGTTTGGCTGGGCGGCCAGCTGTAGGAAGAGTCCTGGTGGATCCAAACTTCTTCCACTTACGAATGATGGAGACCACTGTGCTCTTCGGGACCTTCAAAGCTGTAGAAATTTTTTTGTACCCTTCCCCAGATCTGTGCCTCGATACAATCCTGTCTCGGAAGTCCACAGACAATTCCTTTGACTTCATGGCTTGGTTTCTGCTCTGACATGCACCGTCAACAGTCGGACCTTATATAGACAGGTGTGTGCCTTTCCAAATCATGTCCGATCAATTGAATTTACTAGAGGTGGACTCTAATCAAGATGTAGAAACAGCTCAAGGTTGATCAGTGGAAACTGAATGTACCTGAGCTCAATTTTGAGTGTCATAGCAAAGGGTGTGAATACTTATGTACAGGCAATATTTCAGTCTTTTATGTTTAATAAATTTGCAAAAATTTCTACAAATTTTTTTTCGCTTTGTCATTATGGGGTATTGTGTGTCGATTGATGAGGGGAAAAAAAAGGAATTTAATCCATAATGGAATAAGGCTGTAACATAACAAAATGTGGGGAAAGTGAAGGGGTGCGAATACTTTCTGGATGCACTGTATTTAAGCAGCCTATATCAATGATCATTTTACTATTTTCAGCAATTGACGAAAACAAGTGATTGAAAAAAAGATCACACAATTTTGGCCCACCCTTTGAGTTGGTTCAGTCCGACCCGTAGCTGATCGTCAGTCTGTCGTCTACTCAGGTGTCTGACTGTTTACAAGGGCGAGCAACGTGCCACTTAGCTTAACTGCGATCAATGACTGACAATAGAATATAGGAACAGATAGCCTAGCATATGTTCAATGAACCTTCTTATACCACTCAATCCAGCCAAACCTTACAGTAGGTTAAAGTGGGATTGTACTGTCGCCGAAATGCCGCACTTTGTCAACCGCCCAGTTGCGTTAGCTGCTGATTGGTGTGTGTGATGTCACTGATAACAGGCCTGCCAACTTTCACGCTTTGACCGCGAGACTCACGCAGTTGACACTTGTCCATTTTGTCACGCAGGGAAAACCAATTCGTAAGTGATGATGTGTGGCGCATGGACAGACAAGACAGCTCAGCCCAGCTAATCTAGACTAGTGCAGGCGGCTGTTTCTTGACTTATTCCAAGAGGTTAGTTGGTGTACAAATGCAGGAAATTTATTTTAAATTGCTTTTTTTTTCCAGGGGGAGGACCCCCAGACCCCCCTCCGCCAATATGTATGTTAACCAGGTGTGTGTGTGTGTGTGTGTGTGTGTGTGTGAGAGAGAGAGAGAGCTATGGTTTGTAAAGTTTAACAGTTTAACTACAGCCTATGTGCTGTAATATATGTATATGTGTACCATTGTCACCTGTTTGTGCACTAACATTTCTCTGCTGATATTCATATCCTCATATTTTCTGGTTTTAATACATTGGTGCTGTTATATTTTCTGGTTTATGTTTCTGTGCTGTTTTAATGTGATTTAACTTTTTGTTCTCTGTGATGTTCTTGTTATTTGCTGCTGCTGTGAGAACACACAGAGCTCATTAGAGTTGTCTAATGTAATTTAGTCTCATTCAATTTAATCCAATTATGTTTAATAGACACATCTCTCCTCTCAGACTCTATTTATCTATTTACCTTTGCTCAATCACTACAAGTCTACCTGTCTTCTGAATCTGTCCATGTCTATTCTATCTATACTGGTCTGCCTGTAAGTGGTATAACTGAAGTAGGCGGAGCCTTTTGCTGGTCTTCTGTTGGCTGTCAGCTGTCGGTCATTTCCATCAATAGACTTGGACAAATTTGAACATAAGATGTGTCTGGCTTTAGGGTGACTGGGCAGGACCAGTGCGCTGTCAGTCATCCTGTGAGTCAAATAAAAAAATGTGATTGGTCCTTCAGTGCTGTACTGAGGCACGTCTCATTAAGACTTGTAACTGTTGATTACAATATTATCTCAACATGATCTAGTTTATGTCTAATTAGCCAGTCAGTTTACTCAGTCAGTATTTGTAATACAATCACTAGTCTGTCAGTCAGTCAGTCAGTCAGTTCTGAAGGTGGTTGTAATGCAGCACTGTGTAAATACAGTTTTCTCCTCTCACTTCTCGTGTGTGTGTGTGTGTGTGTGTGTGTGTGTGTATGTGTGTGTGTGTGTGTGCCCATGGCTATAGTTAACACATGTTTATATTCCTGTGTAATGTAACAGGGTTGTAGGTAAACCCGGCAGATCGAGGAAAAATAATTCTTGCTAAAATGTTTTCACTGGAACAATGATATTTCTCTACTAATTAACTTCTACTAAAAGATGTATTGGAATAACAGACAACTTTTTACTCAGTTAAGAACAAAATAATGGAAATCTCTCTCCCTCTTTTTCTCTCTCAGTTTAACTTTGTAGGGCGAATCCTAGGTCCACGGGGTCTGACGGCCAAACAGCTGGAGGCAGAGACAGGCTGTAAGATCATGGTCCGTGGGAAAGGATCCATGAGAGACAAGAAGAAGGTCTGCACACACACACACACACACACTCACACATACACACACACACACACACACACACACACACACACACACACACACACACACACACACACCACATGCACAATTCCTTGGGACTACAATCTCCTCCTCCCAGAAATAGGAAGAAAACTTCACCATGATCCAGAAGTTCACCAAAGACTATTCTTTATGAGGCAGCTTAGGAAGTTTGGAGGGTCAAGGGTTGCAGTGTTACAGTTCTGCAGAGCTGTAATAGAAAGTGTGCTCACTTTCTTAATAACTCTATGGTATGGCAATTCTACAGCCCATGAGAAAAACTTGTTAGACACAGTCGTGTTCACAGCTTCAAAAATAATTGACTATGAACTCCCTACCTTTTCTGAACTATAACATATCCACATTCAGTGGAAAGGTTTTAAAGTTTTTAAGGACTCCTCACACCCGTCCAACCGCCCATTCAATCATCTCCCTTTGGGTAAAAGACTGCAGTATCAAGACCAGAACATACCGTTTCCACAATAGGACTTACCCTGCAGCAATCCCCGTCCTAAATGCTTCACTGATAGCACAAGTATAGACTCCTTAAGCACATGCACTTTAATTTGTCACTTTAAGGGCATGAGATATATGGTTGCATTAACTGAATTATTACAATATAATTGGAACAGTGTGTTTCTGTGTTCTATGTTAGTCTGTTAGAGGTACTAGTGTCTGTGTACCATGTGTATCAGTATGTCAATATGTACTGTGGTACTATGTTAGTCTGTTAGAGGTATTGTTTGTGTACCATGTGTATCAGTATGTCAGTATGTACTGTGGCACTATGTTAGTCTGTTATGCTATGTATGTTATGTCATGTCAGACTGTGTTAGTATGTTATGTCATGTCATGTATGTCGTGTATGTTAGTATGTTATGTCAGACTACAGAATATTTTTCACTATGTCAGATTAGGCAATCGTAGTGCCATAATTTCTTGCTGTGTCTTGGTTGGGAGACTAGCAACAATACATGTATGACCCCGACCAATTTATTGTACGCTGCCTTTCATGATCTTGCGTGAGTTCATAGGTCCTCAAGGAAGAAGGTCAAGAAATTGTCACTCATGGCTACAGAAGCGCTATTTGTGATGCTAGCGATCTTGTGTTGCGAAAAGAAAAAGGAAAAAAAAAACCGATTGTGGACACTTGCAGCTAGTGCTACCGCGGAATGATAACCTAGCATAGCTTTAACTAGCTACTCACCAGGTTGTTGAAGTGCCTCCGCTATTTCTCGCCAACATTTATCTTTTTAACTCTGTCATGGGCCTCCCTTGAGGAAACGTCTAAAAAGAGAGGGGTATTGTTGTCACTGCTCAGTGAGCCTTTCCTTGGTTTCGGCATTCCACCTGACAGCAGCAATAGCAGCATCGCTTTCTCTTTGCCGTGTTTATATATATATGTGCACCAGAGGGCACTCTGTCATCCTATTGGTCAACGTCAAGGAATACATTGAAGGAGCTATCAGACTAGGCAGGAAAATACAAAAAATTTTGACATGCTAGACTTTTTGTCGGGGTGCCATGGGGCGTCCCAGACGCCACATCACTGTTCTCAATTGTAATAATAATACATTTTATTTGTGGGCGCCTTTCAGAGCACTCAAGGACACCTTACAGAACACAGTTAAAAAACAAGCAGCACTGTATCAGACAGCATAAAATCAAAACAAAGCAGGGTAGACAATAAAAAGTTAATACAACATCTACACAAAATTCAATGAAGTGTGTAATCAGACTGAATATGCCAGTTTGAAAAGGTATGTTTTGAGATGGGATTTGAAGGTTGAAAGAGAGTCAATGTTGCGAATGTCTTGTGGGAGGGAGTTCCATAGGCGGGGGTCAGAATGACTGAGGGCTCTAGACCCCATGGTAGTCAAGCAGGCCGATGGTGTGGTGAGTTGGAGAGCAGAAGAGGCTCTGAGAGTGCGGGAGGGCATGTGGTTATGAAGGCGTTCGAAATTATACGAAGGAGCTAAGTTATTAAGGGCCTTAAAGGTGAGAAGCAGGATCTTGAAGTCAATACAGTATTTAACAGGGACCCAATGGAGTTGCTGAAGAACAGGAGTTGTATGATCTATGGAAGGAGTTCTGGTAATGATACGGGCGGCTGAATTCTGGACCAATTGAAGTTTATGAAGACACTTGAGGGGATGACCAAAGAGGATAGAATTGCAGTAATCAATACGGGATGTAACCAGGGTGTGAGTGAGTATGGCGGTGCTGTTAGGTGTAAATGACGGGCAAAGACAATTAATATTGGGTAGGTGGAAGTATGCAGACCGAGTAACATTGTTGATGTCAGCTTCAAAAGATAATGTGCTGTCCAGGATGATACCCAGACACTTAACCTGAGGTGATGGAGGAACTATAGAATTGTCAATAGTCAGAGAAAACTATCAGGTTTGGCCAAAGTACATTTCCAATTTATGTCACACTACACAGGGTAAAGACTCCCGTTCATTGTTCCCGACTTTCATAATTGGGCCTGACGCTTGAAAATTTGTCAGTAATTATGACAAAATCATGTCAAAATTGGGCTGAATTCGTGTAGTCTGATCCTGGCATTAGAAGTACTGTTGTCTGTGTGCCATGTGTATCAGCATGTACTGTGGTACTATATTAGTCTGTTAGGTGTACTGTTGTCTGTATACCTTGTGTATCAGTTTGTACTGTGGTACTATGTTAAGTTTGTTAAGCCGATATTGTACTTTCTACATCCACAAGTACACAAGGGTCCGCTAGGGTCTGTATGATGTAAATTTCATTACTACTCAAATCCGCAGATGTCTGCACCCAGCTCTCCGCATGCAGCCGAGATTTTGTGACGGCCACTATGATACAAGGGTACTGACTGTGCATGCACTGGAAACAAAAATAGATTAAATTTGAAGAGAGGCTGTGTTACCAGCATCTCTACAATTCATCTTTAAAACAATACAAAAACAGTCACGTGTGTGCCAATTGTTGGAGGAAAGTTGCCCAGAGTTTGAGAAAAGAAGAAAATGTGTGACTCCACACACCACTGTCTTGCTTTCTGCACTTTTCATTTTATATGTGATTGCGCCAAGTTCAACAGACAAAGCAGATCTCCTTCTTCCATGTATGTCACCATTTTGGTTTGATTCGTAGTGCGCATTCACGGAAATATGTCAGACACCGCAGAATATGTCAGAAGCTGATCTGTTGTGTGTGTATGGAACGTGTAGTGGACTCCAGAAAGTAGTATAAACAGAACTACTATGCATCTCTGGTGTCTGCTACTGTCCGTGTATGCGTCCACTCAGGAGTATATTTGAGACATTTGGAGGTACTGTTGTCTGTGTACCATGTGTATCAGTATGCACTGTGGTACTATGTTAGTCTGTTAGAGGTACTGTTGTCTGTGTACCATGTGTATTAGTATGTACTGTGGTACTATGTTGGTCTGTTAGAGGTACTGTTGTCTGTCTTCTCCTGGATCGTCACCTTGTCACGGTGGAGAAGCTTGTATGTACCAATGATCCCAAGAGCTATGCCGTCCGGAGCTTGGCTCCTGGTAGGGTCACCCAAGGCAGGTAGGTCAAGGGGGAGGTTCCAGATGAAGCGCTATCCAACAAAGACCTCAGCGGTGGAACTGGCAGAAGATGTCACCAGGTCACAATGACAGTGAAGGTGGATGAAGGCAGCAACAGAGGGTGGTCCCCAATCGTCTTGGTTCTCCATGCCATTGGACTCTGGCCACCCCCTGCCAAGGACTGTGTGGTGGCTGCGGCTGCAGGTGCATCAGCCACTCCATGTAAAAAGCTGTCACGTGCAGGCATGCTCCCATTATGCAGCTCCAGGATCATCCTCTATGCCCACCTGAGGATCCAGAGGGAGGACAGACATACTCAACCCCAAGTGACTGCTAATGACTGATGTCTGTGTACTATGTGTATCAGTATGTACTGTGGGGCTATGTGTGTCAGTACTGTGAGTTTACTATAGGATGAATCAGAAATTGAGAGGCTCATAGTATTTTTTGGTCAGAAAGAGGAAATGGATGGTTGCCATGGCAACTCGTCTTTACCTTTTCAAGGAAGGAAGAATAACGAAGTGAGAGGTAAGATTAAAGGCAAAGAAATGTGCACGTTGAAATAGCTGACTGTGTCTTTCTTTTTGGTTAAGATAGTATAAACTCAACTCAATGATGACAGCTTTTAAAGATTGATTAGGTTGGATTTGTTTTTAGGAGGCGTTGGAGGGGAAATGTGTGTCTGCTGTGTAAAATACATTATGTGACCAAATCATCATGCCAGTTTTTAAATATACAGTTCAGTTCAGTTCTGAATGATGTGAATTAGGGCTGCACGATGTATCGTTTCACCATCACGATGTGCACATGCACAATAGTCACATCACTGTATGGGTGATGTGAAGGCAAATTAACTCAAAACACCTCATGATACAACTTTTTTTTCTGCTTGATGTAAAAGAAACTCGCACGGTTCTCATTTTCCATGACTACAAGAGAAGTCTGTCTGATGTAATGTAATTTAGGCCGATTTAATGCTTGGAGCTTAGTCATTTCTTGCTCCGTTTGGACAAATGACACATCAATGTGTTCTGCTTCTTGGCTTGTGATGGTGGATCACAGTTATATCTGTGGATCCGGCCAATCATAAAAATTAACATGTGATTCATAGCGGACAGGTGAAATAATACATCATTAATGAGGAAAATATTAATAACATTCTCTAAAATGTGAACATATTGTGGTGAGTTTGCGTGGAGAATGAGAGGCAGAGATCTCTTTTAATCGCAACTCCCGTGTCCCATACACCGCATGACCCTGGGAGTGCTGTTTAATTTAACACACCATCAGAACTGACGGGAAAGGCGGAGGCAAGGATTTCATTTGAATGGCAGCTCCTGTGTCCCATACACCGCACGATCCCAGGAGTGCTCCTTTATTCGTTCCCTTCCCAATGGCTTCCCCTAATGAGGTCACTCTTGAACACAACAACCTTAGTCACGGTTTTAGTCAGTGAAATGGTCGTCTACCCAGTCCGAGTCAAACCCCCAAACAAACAATACAACAATAATCAAAACATGAACACAGCATTAATAAATGATCAGAGCATGAACGTTAACAGTCCCATAATCCCTTGCACTCCCCCCAGCGCATAGCCGTCAACAGTCCAGTGACCACCTTCCCCAGTCGCTACAGTGTTCATTCATTCATTTATTATCTGTACTGCTTATCCTTACTCAGGGTTGCGGGGAGGCTGAAGCCTTTCCCAGCAGTCATTGGGTGGCAGGCGGGGAGACACCCTGGACAGGCCGCCAGACCATCACAGGGCCAACACACACACATTCACACCTAGGGAATACAATATTTTAAGCTTCGTTTTTTTCGTCAGGCACGAATTAGCAGACTAGACTCCCATTGCTGCAGTTACGGCATCCATTTGCCTTAAGCAGCAATGGAGGCAAAAAAAGATCCAAGAGAAAATGTAAAAAGGAGAATTAAAAACAAATAAAAGGAAGGGCAGAGAGCAATTTAGTGAAATACTTAACCATGACGAGTGGGTATGTCATATGCAACAGCTACGATGCGCCGTATGTATGATCGCTACAATACCTCAAACGTGGTGTAAAATGTTACCATATCACCACGCTTACATATATCCCCCTGAGAAATAATGGTAATGTGTGATCGTGTGCGGGTCTCTAAATCGGAGAAAATAATTGGTTCAGGTGGGTGCTGGGTGGATGATTTATATGTACATGCGGATTCGGATGACATCCGAGCCGGTCCACACATGACTATTCTTGGCCGTCGCTCCGCATCGTCTGTGGCTCCATCTCAAGTCAAGTCAAGTCAATTTGTATAGCCCAATATCACAAATTACAAATTTGCCTCAAGGGGCTTTACAGCAATACAACATCCTGTCCTTAGACCCTCGCATCGGATAAGGAACAACTCCCTAAAAAAAACCTTTAACAGAGAGAAAAAATAGGACAAAACCTCAGGGAGAGCAACAGAGGGGAGATCTCTCTCCCAAGATGTACAGACGTGCAATGGATGTTGTGTTTACACAATTTACAGAATACAACATTGAAAGAGGATAACAGAATTATAATGGAATTATGAAATATATGAAGAATATGATGAGGAGGATGCCAAGCAGTGTCCAGACACCACCAGAACAGCACAGGACTCCTCTTCTTCCTGTACGAATGGTGAAAAAAGACACCACTCACTTTTCACAATGCCCCAACAACTCCCCTACAAAATCACCCCAATACTTATAGAACAATTCTTTCCAAATAGAGCTATTCAATTTATCTGGTGAAAATTCCTTTATGTTGTCATATCATAATATATATCGCAGGAAAAAAATATCGCAATCTGAGTTTTTTCCAATATCATGCAGCCCTAATATGAATCACATTATTCACATTAATACTACAGAACAATATTGAACTCCATTAATGCTCCTCTACCTTTTATTAATTGGTCTCTCTTGCTCTCTTTCTCTCTCTCTTTCACTGTCTCTCTTTGTCTCACACACACACACACACACACACACACACACACGCACACACGGAGTGAGCAAGCAAGCCAGATGTTTAAACATTGTTCTTGGCTCGGTGTCGGTAACATCAGCGGTGTTTCTGGGATTTGTACTAACAGCCTCCTTTCATGTCCAGTAGGTCATGCCTCGGTGAACTAGTGTGGGAAAGGCTTTTCATACGTTTTTGAGTGAATGAATTAATGTCACATCTTCCTTTTCAAAGCTATGATAAGGACAAGCAGTTTGTCTTCATTTGAAGCCAATATCGAACTTCTTTCACCCACTGTCCACTCCCACGTTACCCTCATTGAGATATACAGGGAGGCTGGAGTCTATCCCTGCATGCAAGAGTCCATGACAGGACACACACACACACACACACACACACACTGAATATACTTTAGATATGAACACACAATCGCTTTCATTTCATAGCTTTACTACCTCAATTTGTTTCTTTTGTCCTTTGTCGCCTGCACATTTCCATCTTATTTCAAACGGGTTTCTTTGTAAATCCAACTTGCTGACTCCAACCAGAGCTGGACTGGGACAAAAAACTGGGCCTGGCATTTTTGACTGACCCCCCCAACACACACACACACACACAATCGGTCTAACACCACCCACCAGTACACCATCCTTGAAGTCCCCGTAGGCCTACGTTACCCCACAGACTGTAATAATGGCACCATACCATATATATTATAATAGTTACCACATACCGGAAAATAAACATATGACAACTTTGTTGCCTGTTGTTTGAAATGGAAACTATTTTTTCCCTGTACTTGGCTAATACATAAGCAGGCATATATGTAACCTATTATAAAGCCTTTTTGTGCATCTTTATCAAGGAAACCCTTAGCCTAATAATTTGATAATATTATGATACAATATGGACCTTGGTCACGCGCTGCTTAGCCAACGCTAATGTTAGCTAGTTAACAATAGAATAGTCAGCTGAAGTTGCAGCAGCATTAGGGAACTATGCTAAGCTACAAAAACAATTCTAAATAGCTTATGCAATGCTATTTAGCATTGACTGGCTGAGTGCACTAGCAGTAGCTCACACTCAAGTCAAATCAAGTCAAGTCAATTTTATTTGTATAGCCCAATTTTCGTCAAGGGGCTTTACAGCAACACAACATCCTGTCCTTAGACCCTCACGTTGGATAAGGAACAACTCCCTAAAAAAAAGCCTTTAACAGGGAGAAAAAAATAGGAAGAAACCTCAGGGAGCACAACAGAGGAGTGATCTCTCTCCCAAGACGGACAGCATGCAATGGATGTTGTGTTTACACAATTTACAGAATGCAACATTTAAAGAGGATAACAGAATTATAATGGAATTACAAAATGTATGAAGAATATGATGAGGAGGATGCCAAGTAGTGTGTCCAGATGCCACTGGAACAGCCCAGGAACGGAGCCACAGGACCAGCATCATATAAAAGAAAAGAAAAGAAAAGAAAAAAGTCACATCTCAGTGAGACAAGGAATGTCTCACTTTATGATAGCACTAGAAGAACCCCGCTACAATGTAGCGGTTTGGTTATCCACCCATCTAAATCTCCCTCCTCTTCATACTGCCAGCTAACCGCCTTCCCCCTGCCCCTAAACCCCCCCCCCACTCCAACTCCCTCTCCCCAAATGCTCAGAATCATCTGAAATGCCGAGAAAAGTGGTTTTTAGCCATTTTTAGAAAATGTGTATTTTGCATAATTATTTTAATTTTCTGCTATTTTTCTGGTCCTCTCTGGAACAATACCTACCACCTCCCAAAAAAATTAAGATCATAAGTGCATTTTTGCAAAAATGCATATATTTTGCATAATGCCAAAACATGTCCCAGAAAAAAAACGTTATATAGGTGAAAAAATCAAAGATGCTCAGAATCATCTGAAATGCCGAGAAAAGTGTTTTTTTAGCCATTTTTAGAAAAATGCACATTTTGCAAATTTATGCATAATTACGCATAATTTTAATTTTCTGGGATTTTTCCCTTACTCTCTGAGACAACACCTACCACCTCCAAAAAGAATTAGGATCATAAATGCTTTAGTTTTCGGTCCCGCTATCTACACTAACTAACACACACACACACACACACACACACACACACACACACACACATTCCGAAAATATATGAGTAGATTACGATTACGTTATTTTATTATCAGCGTACCTGTTTCTTCCCTGCAGGCTAGTCCCCGCTTACTGCTTTAACTACACTCCCCTCCTGCTCACTCTGTTCCTCAGCTTCCCTGTCACACGCCTGCTCCTTTGCCTGGCATTGGCCATGGCCAGCCACCTCTCCGCCTTCCACCTGTTATTGCATAATAGCGGGTACTGCTGTCACCGTAGATGTTGAAGCTACTGCTGCAGCTGCTGCAGCAAAATGTCTTGATACATGCAATGCATGCTCAATGCCAAAACCAGTGATCAGTTTCATAAGAAAATTGCCCAGCAATTTGGATGCACCGATACCAGCATCGGGTATCGGTCCGATACTGTGCGCGTGTACTCGTACTCGTAATCATAAAACTGCTCCGATACAACAACACCCGATACCACTTTACAGCAGCATTACATTCACCTCTCAGTTGAGCAGGTAGGCGGTGGAGGAGGAGCAATGTCAGCCGTGTGGAGCTATTTCAAAGTAAACGACGGGGACAAAAGTAAAGCCGACTGCAAATTATGCTCAGCAAAATTAAGTGGCCAATCAATCCCTATTCTAATTCAAACACCCACCCTTGTACTGCATGCGTTCGCCAACTGTATCTCTCCGGCCGGCAGTCTCGAAGGAGACGCCTCGCCACTTTCGTGACAAGGTGAATCCAGGCCGAACCACTGCTTTTTCCGACACACCCAGAGATGCATTCATGGGACGAAGACAAGCCGACTCCGCCCCCCTCCCGAAGACATCATTGCCAATTATTGCTGCTTCATCGAGTCCGGCCATAGTCGGATCTGACGAGACCGAGGCGCAAACCCCGGTCCCCAGTGGGCAACTGCATCAACACAAAGCCGATGCTTTGTGTTTGATGAAACAACTGAAGAACGAACACGACGCCGAGTTCAAGGCGTTTGCTAATAGCAGCGGGAAACAGTGCAACCAACTTTGCAGCAAACACTGGAGAAGCGAGAAAATGTCTAGAGACAACCCGCAGGCGGTGGAAATAACAGTTGAAACATGCAGTTGAATGTTAAAATGTCAGTAACGGCAATTTGTTACACTAAAAAGTGTGGTTATATTTTAGTGAAATGTGTGGCAACACCATGTTTAAGACAAACGTATAGCTGAATGTTCAAATGTCAGTAACGACAGTTTGTTACAGTCAGAGAATGAACAATGTCTGATGAAAATAAAACACATTTTCAAAGTAATTGTAAGAAGTGTAATGGCATTATTAAGTACTCATATTGGTACTTGGTATCGGCAAGTACTCAAATGTAAGTACTTGTACTTGGTCTGAAAAAAAGTGGTATCGGTGCATCCATATATGTAACCAATCACCGGTTTCGGTCGTAATGCAACTGTGCTGTTCATAGGGTTGGGGATACCTGTGGTCGGCTGAGACTGACGAAGTCACTTAGATGAGCGATGAAACGTCTCTCCCACCAAACTTTGTGTCCAGACAAACTGATTCAACTTTCTGGGACCCTGCAGCAAACACATCTGCGATTTTTGCACCTTTGACAGCATGTGCATCTAGATTCTCAATTTTTTTGGCCCACAACTTATCCACTCCCCCCTTCTTTCATTTTTTCATATCTATCTTGACTAGTGACAAAGACACCCTCCTTCATCAACAGATGTTTGGCTCTGAGCCATGGCATTTGACACGTGAAACAGAGGACAGAGGGGGAAGGGTGGGGCTGGCCCAGTAAGAAATATTATTGGGCCAGCCTAGTGTCATTATAGAAAATGAACCAATGGGCCGCTGCCCCTGCTTTGTTGGCTGGTTGTTAAAATATGAATATTAAAAATTTCTATTCTATTGGCCCCAAGGTGCCCACCGGGAAAATGCCTGGTATGCCAGATTACTAGTCCAGCCATGACTCCAACCCACGATCATACAATTGTTCCCTCGTTTCCTTCTTGGTCTGTGTGTTTGTTGCTAACTTTTGCTGTGGTTAATTTTCCCCTGTGTGTTTGTCCATGCTGACTTTTGGTCTAAAGTCAAGTGTCTGGAAGACGGACTTGTTGTAAATTGTTTTATTGTTCTGAATCAAGACATTTACTTACTGTATGAAAATATAGTGGAATCTTAAATGATAGACAGATTATTTTACACAGCATGCTGTCCTATTGTACAGTTAGCATCAGTCTACCACTCACTACCAAAACCGAGCTGATGACGGGGTTGAGTACATCTAAATACACTACACAACCGTGTGTTGAAATCCTTAAACACACATTGTCATGGATGCCCTGTTTATACCATGGTCACTTACCAAAGTAATTTTTTGTTGTTGTTGTTGAATGTTTTGGACTGAATTCAGAAGTTATGAAGCAAAAGTTAGCCGCAAACCTAACGCTTTGGATGTTTACCGGGCTTGCTACTGATTCATTGTCTTGCTAGGGTTACATAGCATGTAGCGTGTTATAGCCGAACTTCAGGTACATTACACGGTTTTAACGCACACCTCCAAGCCAATCAGAGACAAGTATTCTCCGTTATCATGGTATAACAAAAATTAATCTATAGATTAATATTGTTAATGGGTTAACCTGTGTGTTTGTGCAAATGACAAATGATTTAACATCTTAACATTAGATTTCCTGAATTATCTTGGCTGAAGAATTTTTTTAATTTCAATGTAAGAAAGACCAAAATGCAAAAATGCTCACTTTAAGCAGACTGTTCAAAATATCAGATTATTAAAACAACGTTAGTATAGGACTGATTCCATGGTTTATCGGAATATCGTCATTTCCACTGTATTAATGATAGAGGAACAATCATGATTCCCTCTGTAGGTCTGACCTTTGGCCCTCTCTCTGTCAACTGTCTGGTAGCTGTGGCAATGTAGAGATGATGGAGGTTCTTGGGCTGTTACTGTGATTGCATCTCTGAAGGAGAGAACAGACGTCATGACTGACGGGATGAGTGTTTGCTCAGGTGGATGGTGTTTGTTCATTCCTGGAAGACAGTGGTCCATCTGTTAGTGGGGAAAGATGAGGTTCTGGAATGGAATGGGGCCCCAGAGAACCCCACCGGGCCCCTAGACCGGCCCAGTACAGATCAATCCAGATCAACCCAGTTCACTCCACAACTGCCCATGAAGAATAACATGGCCAGTCCCGCTCTGGATCACATAACCCTACTGGGCCATGTGACCTCCTGACCCTGCACTCCACAGGATAAGAAAGGAGTATATCTGTGTGTGTGTGTGTGTGTGTGTGTGTGTGTGTGTGTGTGTGTGTGTGTGTGTGTGTGTGTGTGTGTGTGTGAGAGAGAGAGAGAGTAGGGGATGCGTTCCAAAAACAATAAAAAGTCTCACATCGCTCTCTTTCTCTCTCTCCTGGTCTTTACCCTCACACTTTTCTGTGATTAATTACTACTCTTCTCTCCCTTCACTCTTCTTCTTTACTTCCTCCTCCTCTCTCCTTCACTTTCCACCATCTGGATTATGTTGGCGTCCTGCTGATATTTCAGTCTCATATGTCAGAGGTTAGTGAGGCAGGTGTCTAATGTTATTAACTATTACACAGAGAGCACCCCCCACACACAAACACACACACAATACTTTTTCAGTGCCATTTGTTTGTTGATCTGTAGGGAAAACAGCTGCAGCAGATGAGCTGAAGTTTTCAGAAAAGATGGGTGATGTTCTCTTGATGACCTGTTATCAATTTTGAGGTAATCAGGTCAAGGTCATGAGAAAAGGTCAAAATCATTTTTCAACCATAACTTCCTCAAAATTGTTTGAATTTACTACAAAATGAAACCAAAATGTTAAACTTTCCATTTTAGAGATGCATCACAGAATGTTGTTTTAGTAAAAATTCCATTGATTAGATAATCAGTAAGTTTGTTATGCCTGGCCTGGCATAATCCAGTTCAGACTACCGTACATACTGATACACATGGTATACAGACAGCAGTACCTCTAACAGACTAACATACTACCACAGTACATACTGATACACATGGCACACAGACAACAGTACCTCTAACAGACTAACATGGTACCACAGTACATACTGATACACGTGGTACACAAACGGTACCTTTAACAGACTAACACAATACAAATCAAGTCAGTTTAATTTAATAGCCCAATATCACAAATTACAAATTTGCCTCAGTGGGCTTTACAGCAGTGCAACATCCTGTCCTTAGATCCTCACATCAGATAAGGAACACTTCCCCAAAAAAAAACCTTTAACAGGGAGAAAAAATAGGAAGAAACATCAGGGAGCACAACAGAGGAGGGACGTCTCCCCCAAGACGGACAGACGTGCAATGGATGTTGTGTGTACAAAATAAAACACAATTTATAGAATACAATACTGAAAGAGGATAACAGAATTATAATGGAATTATAAGCTATATGAAAAATACGATGAAGAGGATGCCAAGCAGTGTCCAGATGCCACCGGAACAGCCCAAGACCGGAGCCACACAACCACCGTCACCATGTAGACTTGGCAGGAGGACAGACTACATGTGCATACTCACATCCCACCATTCACATATACTGGATAAGAGACAGGAAAAGACGTTATTCAGAGAGAAAGACGTGAGAGAGAACAGTTGTGATAATCTATACTTTCTAATCTCGTCAGCAGGACAGGGCTTGGTGAATTCACTGAGACAGAAACCAACCCGCCATGGAGTACAGGTCATGAATTACTCTAAAGGCAACTAATTGTAGATTAAGGCAAAAAGATGAGTTTTAATTTTGGATTTAAAGGACTCAACAGACTCTTGAGTGTCTGACAGCAGCAGGCAGGTTATTCCATAAGAACAGGGCTTATAGAAAAGTGGCCTGCCGCCTGCTGACTTCTTTGTAACTTTGGGTACACACAGGAGCCCTGTATTTTGAGAGCAAAGAGCTCGAGATGGAATATACAATTTAGGGAGATCAGACAGGTATGATGGGGAAAGTCCATTTAGGATTTTGTAGTCAACAGTCAGTCAGCAGACGCACCTTGAAGCCTGATCTAACGTGGATAGGAAGCCAATGAAGGGAGGCAAGAATTGGTGTAATATCGTCAAATTTTCTAGTTTTAGTTGGGATTCTAGCTGCAGTATTTTGAACCATCTAAAGACTTAGTACTAACACATGGCATACCTGAAAAAGGAACATTATCAGGGGTGCACCTAACTTTTTTGGTCTGGTTCTCAAGGGAGCACCTGAAGATGTTGCTTGGTACTCAATCTTTACACGGCACGGTTGTCCTACAAGCTGTCATCATCACTACCCTCCTGACTGCGCTCCTCACTGTCTTCCTCTCTTTCAAACATGGCAGATGAAGATGTAGGCCTACTTCTTTCTCGCTGGTTGAGTCTGTGATTAGCTGTTTGCATCCATAAGTCAACAGCTGACTTCTGGTCAAAAAGTCTCTTGTCATCTTAGACAAGTGGTGCATCAGGGATGAGAGGAGAGAGTCTTGACAGGTGGGATCTGTACTTGCTTTTTATTGTATTGAGATGTGAAAATCCCCTCTCACATGCAGCACTGCTCAAGGGCAGTGTAAGGGACAACAGAAGGACTTTATGAATGTTGGAGTAACTATCTGGATTACTTATCTTCACTGTGTTGACCAAGTCATACACAGAGGAGGATGCCAAACATTTTCTTGCTTGCTTTAAATGCTTCCATTCTCTTACAGTGGAGTCTCTGTCAACAGACAAGCTGGCCTCATATTTCTGGAGGATGTTAGCAAGTGTTGTATTGCCAAAAATGGGGGGATTTTGCGTTTCTTGAGGCCAAGGTGAAGGATCAAAAATTAAAAATTGATCACATGACTTAAGGGATTCATATCTACTTTCAAACTCATGAATTAGACCTCTCAGTACACCAGCCTTGTCCCTGTCAGCATCAGCATTTGAAACAGTCTCTTTCCTGTACTTGCCTTTACTGTCAAGCAATAGTGTCAGCTGCTCAGCAGCTACCATGAGCTCATCTTTTCATTCACCAGTAGTCAGTTTATCTTGCTGGAACCTGAGGGAGGTGAACTGTAAAATGTTTCCAGTGTCAAGCATGTTGGCTAGGAAACACTGAAAACACTCTGTGCAGATATGTTTTAGGTCACTGTCATCACTTGTAGCCACTTGAACTTGAATGGCAGGTAATAGCCTCCATATTTTCAACAGAGTCTCTTGCCTCCATGCAGACCATCTGATATTGTGAAACTTTCCTAGTTTCACAAAGGCAATGCCATTCTCATCACATATCTTCTTTAGTTGTTCTGTTCTTTTGTGCCCCCTCTCTGTAAATAAAAGCTCAACAACTTGACAAAGGAGCAATTAAATGTCTTACCGTATGGTACCATGCGATCAGCTCACTTTGTGCGGTTCTAAAGGGTGTGGTAGTACACAGAAAATACACAAGGGAATCCCCGATCGCCACCATCTGATGCAATTTGGGAATGACCCCATTGCAAACTCCAAAGCTGACTGCTGCGCCGTCTGTACAAACCGAGACCAACTTCGTCTCCCACTGATCCCCTAAACCACAAGTATGGAAAAGCTGCTCCAGTCTGTTCACTATGTCCTGTGCTGCTTGGTTCACACCCAAATTAATTAATCCAAGAAAATCTGAGGTAAACTCTCCATAGCTAGACACATACACAATGTATACAATTTCCTGCTCCCCTTGTGTTATGTCATCTGATCCGTCAAAGAGCATGGCCCAAAATTCAGCTGCCTTCAATTTTTCACTCAATTCTGAACTGATTTGTCTGTGCGATGCTCTGCATGATGTGGGTCCCCACTTCTCGTGAATGATATGCACTCCCGACATGAACTCCAAGCCTCTTCAAAAGCGCAATATCCTCCTCATATGAACGCATCGGGCGTGCATGTTTTGCTTTGTGAAAGGCCAACAAAAAAATATTACACAGCGCTTGACGCTGTTCTTCATTCAGTTTGTCCTGCTACATGTCAAGAAGGGTTACAGGTCACCATTTTTCATAGTTTCTTTTCCCCACCCAACCCATGCAACTCAACAAAAACATACAATACAAAGAAAAAAATATACTATATATATAAAAAGGGAAGACCAATTTCTCCCTCTACTAGCTAACATCACAAACAACCACAACAACAGCAATAATAATAATAAATGAGTCAATTAAATATGCAAAGATAACAAACACTTGTATAACATAAAAAAGAGAAAAAAAAGAAAGTTATGGACAATTGGTAAAACACCAAATCACAACATGTCCATCTGCCCTCAAACACCACCTGCACCCCACGAGGCCACGGTCCAAGATGTATGTACCCGCACATTGTTATACCTGCACATATGCCTATCAACATAAACACATGCCCAATGTACCTATACACACACTATATGTATATGTATGCACAAGCAAATCCCAGAACAATACACAGTTATCTAAACCAAATCATACATCCACTGCTCTAGTCCAATGGGATAGAGTGCATCGTTTCAAAATGAGAGATAAGAGGCTGCCAGTGTTTGTAAAAGTTTTCAGCTGAGCCCCGGACAGCAAATTTGATTTTTTTCTAATTTCAGAAATGACATTAAGTCCCGTAACCAGGACGTGTTTGAGGGGGTTGAGCAATTTTTTCCATAAGAGGACAATACAATGACGGGCAATTAAAGAGGCAAAGGAGATTAGATTAATTTGTTTAGCAGTCATTTTAACTCCCTTCTCAGGGACACCAAAGATAGCAACCTGAGGTGGTGGGCCCAGATTCAGTTCCAAAATCTCTGATATAAGGTCAAAGAAAGACCTCCAGCATTCCATCAAACTCGGGCATGACCAGAACATATGAATCAAGTCTGCTGGTGCCTGAGAGCATCTGTCCCAAATATCAGAGAGGTTTGGGTAAATCTTCGATAATCTTGCTTTACTAAAATGGATCCTATGAAGGACTCTGAATTGAATGAGGCTAATCCTCACACAAGAGGAGGATGAGTGTATTGCACGTATCGCAGTGTCCCACCTATCATCGGACAAAGTGATACCCAGTTCAGTCTCTTAACCTGTCATGATCTTATGCAGAGCAGGGGGAGTCGCTGCTGATAAAAGGTTGTATATACAAGACAGTTATCATCAGTGTCTGAGATCCAGAGTGCAATTTTATGCATGTTAGCGGCCCAGTAATATAATTGAAAATTTGGTTGACCAAGTCCCCCCTGTAACCTCCCCCTCTGGAGCAGAGATTTACGATTTACGAATCTTGGGATTTACCCCCCCCCCATATAAAATTTAAAATTATTAAATCCAATTGACAAAAGAAATTTTTAGGTAAAAAAAAATAGGTAGGCATTAAACAAAGTATCTGGGCAGCATGTTCATTTTAATGGATTGTACTGTGCCTGCTAAGGAGAGGGGTAGGCTGTTCCATCTCTGCAGATCGGTTTTTCACCTTTGTTGTTAGAGCCATAAGATTTTCCTCACATAGAGAGTGGATGGAAGTAGTAATATTTATTCCTTAGTATTTAAACCTGGTGCTAGATAATTTGAAGGGATTACTAGACTGGGGTATTTCCTGGGCCAATTGATTAATAGGAAAGCATTCACTTTTCTGTATATTTAGTTTGTAACCAGAGAAGTTACTAAAGGATTGGAGAGTGGCTAAAATATGCAGAATGGAACTTGTTGGATCGGAAACGTAAAGAAGTAGGTCATATGCGTACAAGGATACTTTGTGCTCGACACCACCTCTTTTTTTTAAATTAAATTTATTTCTTGTTTTTCCCCTTATCCCACCCGATTAACCCAATGGCATATGGCCGGAACTATTGTCGAATAACTCCCCTGGCTCACGTTTCCACAGGAAGGAGATAGTCGTAACATCAGCTTCCTTCAAACTTGTGTCGGCTGTTCTCACTATTTTACATGCTGAAGCCTCGCATGGATTGCATTACCTTCAGGCCGCGAAGGAGACATGGGGAGAATGCTTTCAGTTGCTTGGCTGCAGGCGCCCGGATGGGCCAGAGGGGTCGCTGGAGAACGGCGAGTCCCTGAACACTACACTGATCTACACCCACTATCCCTCGGGTAAGGGTGGCCTAATGAATGCCGTACCCCGTGGACGCTCTGGCCATGACCGGTTACGGCGAGTCTGGGATACAAACCTCCCAGCCACATGACGAGTGGATTGCAAGAATGGAGATTTATTCCGATCGGCCATCAGAGCGGCCGACACCACCTCTTCTGATACCTGAAAACAACTTATTAGTTTTAAGAGCAATTGATAGAGGTTCAATAACAATGGCAAAAAGGAGGGGGGAAATTGGGTGTCTTGGACATGTCCCACATGAGAGGGGAAAGAATTGTGATCACTGATTGTTGGTGCATACGCAGACCTGTGCGGAAGCATACAGTAAGCATATCCAGTACGTAAATTTCTCTCCGAACCCAAATTGCTCTAATGTGAAGAACAGATTGCTCCCCTCAACTTGAGCAAAGGTTTTTTTTTTTTGCATCGAGAGATATGATGTTAATAAGCCTCTGTATGTTTTTGAAGGAATGACGTTTTTTAATAAATCCTGTTGGTTCAATGGAAATTATAGAGGGCAAAATATTCTCAATGCTACCTGCACGGACTTTAGCAAGTACCTTTTCATCAACATTAAGGAGCGCTCCCTGCACACTCCGTTACTTTGGACAGCTGACCCCAAGTATTTAAACTCATATGCCTTCATCACCTCTACTCCTTGCATCCTTACCATTCTGCTGTCCTCCCTCATGCATAGGTATTCCGTCTTGCTCCTACTGGCTTTCATTCCTCTTCTCTCCACTGCATACCCCCACCTCTCCAGGCTCTCCTCAACCTGCACCCTACTCTCGCTACAGATCACAATGTCATCCGAAAAACATCATCATCCGAAAAACATCATCGTCCACATAGACTCATGCCTGATCTGGTCCATCAACCTGTCCATTATCATTGCAAACAAGAAAGGACTCAGAGCCAATCCTTAATGTAATTCCACCTCCACCTTGAACCCATCTGTCATTCCAACCGCACACCTCACCATTGTCACACTTCCCTCATACATATCCTGCATCACTCCCACATACTTCTCTGCAACTACCGACTTCCTCATAAAATACCACACCTCCTCTCTCGGCACCCTGTTCTATGCTTTCTCTAAATCTACAAAGACACAATGTAACTCCTTCTAGCCTTCTCTATACTTCTCGGTCAAAATTCTCAAAGCAAACATCGCATCTGTGGTGCTCTTTCGTGGCATGAAACCATACTGCTGCTCACTAATCGTCACCTCTCCTCTTAACCTAGCTTCTATTACTCTTTCCCATAACTTCATGCTGTGGCTGATCAACTTTATACCTCTGTAGTTGCTACAGTTCTGCACATCACCCTTATTCTTGAAAATTGGTACCAGTGTGCTTCTTCTCAACTCCCCAGGCATCCTCTCACTTTCCAAGATTGTGTTAAAAAACCTAGTTAAAAAGCCCACTGCCATCTCTCCTAAACATCTCCATGCCACCACAGGTATGTCATCAGGACCAACTGCCTTTCCACTCTTCATAGCTTCCCTCACTTCCTCCTTGCTAATCCACTGCACTTCCTGATTCACTATCCCTGCATCATCCAATTGTCTCTCTCTCTCAGCCCCTCAAAATACTCCTTCCACCTTCTCAACACACTCTCATCCCTTGTCAGCATATTTCCATCTCTATCCTTAATCGCCCTAACTTGCTGCACATCTTTCGCAGCTCGGTCCCTCTGACTAGCCGATTGGTACAAGTGCTTTTCTCCTTCCTTAGTGTCTAACCTGTCATACAACTCACCATACGCCTTTTCCTTTGCCACCTCTCTCGTCACTTTATGCTGCATCTCCTTGTACTCCTGTCTACTTTCTTCATCTCTCTGACTATCCCACTTCTTCTTTGCCAACCTCTTCCTCTGTATAATTTGCTGTATTTCCTCATTCCACGACCAAGTCTCCTTGTCTTCCTTCCTCTTCATGCTGTGGCTGATCAACTTTATACCTTTGTAGTTGTTACAGTTCTGCACATTGCCCTTGTTCTTGAAAATCGGTACCAATATGCTTCTTCTCCACTCCTCAGGTGTCCTCTCGCTTTCCAAGATTGTGTTAAACAATCTAGTTAAAAATGCCACTGCCATCTCCCTTAAACGTCTCCATGTCTCCACAAGTATGTCATCAGAATCAACTGCCTTTCCACTCTTCATCCTCTTCATAGCTTCCCTCACTTCCTCCTTGCTAATCCACTGCACTTCCTGATTCACTATCCCCACATCATCCAACCTTCTATCTCTAATTTTCTTCATTCATCAGCCCCTCAAAGTACTCGTTCCACCTTCTCAGCACACTCTCCTCGCTTGTCAGCACATTTCCATCTCTATCTCTGATCGCCCTAACTTGCTGCACATCCTTCCCAGCTTGGTCCCTCTGTTTAGCCAATCAGTACAAGTCCTTTTCTCCTTCCTTAGTGTCTAACCTGTCATACAACTCACCATACGCCTTTTCGTTTTCCTTTGCCACCTCTCTCTTCGCTTTATGCTGCATCTCCTCATACTGCTGTCTACTTTCTCCAGACTATCCCACTTCTTCTTTGCCAACCTCTTCCTCTGTATAATTTGATGTACTTCCTCATTCCATCACCAAGTCTCCTTGTCTTCCTTCCTCTGTCCTGATGACACACCAAATGCCTTCCTAGCTGTCTCCCTCACTATTTCTGCAGTGCCTGCCCAGCCATACGGCAACTCTTCACTACCACCCAGCGCCTGTCTTAACTCCTCCCTGAACTCCACACAACAGTCTTCCTTCTTCAACTTCCACCATTTAATCTTCGGCTCTGCCTTCACTCGCTTCCTCTTCTTGGTCTCCAAAGTCATCCCACAGACCACCATCTGATGCTGCCTAGCTACAGTCTCCCCTGTCACCACCTTGCAAACTCCAATCCCTTTTAGATCGTGCATTCTATATAAGATATAGTCCACCTATGTGCACCATCCTTCCTTGTGTTCTTCTCTCTTCTTGAAACATGTATGCACCACAGCCATTTTCATCCTTTTCGCAAAATCCACCACCATCTGTCCTTCGACATTCTGTCCTTGACACCATACCTACCCATCACCTCCTCATCACCTCTTCCCTTCACCAACATGTCCATTGAAGTTCGCTCCAATCACCACTCTCTCCTCCTTGGGTACACTCTCCACAACGTCATCCAACTCACTCCAGAATTCTTCTTTCTCTTCCATCTCACACCCAACTTGCGGGGCATATGTGCTGATAACATTCAGCAATACACTTTCAATTTCCAGCTTCATACTCATCACTCTGTCTGACACTCTCTTCACCTCCAGTAAACTCTTGACATACTCTTCCTTCAGAATTACCCCGACCCCATTTCTCCTCCCATTCGCACCATGGTACAAGAGTTTGAACCCACCGCCGATACTCCTGGCCTTATTCCCCTTCCACCTGGGCTCTTGTACACACAGAATGCCTACCTTTCTTCTTTCCATCATATCAGCCAGCTCTCTCCCTCTACCAGTCATAGTGCCAACATTCAAAGTTCCAACTCTCACCTCCACGCTCCTACCCTTCCCCCTCTCTCACTGCCTCTGGACATGCCTTCCCCATCTCCTTCTCCTTCGCCCAGCAGTAGCATAGTTTACACTGGCACCCTGCTGGTTAACAGTACCGGTGGCGGTCGCTGGTAACCCAGGCTTCGACCGATCCGGTATGTAAATTTTATTTATGATCCGCATATTTGATTTGGCAAAGATTTTACGCCGGATGCCCTTCCTGACGCAACCTTCCCCATTTATCCGGGATTGGGACCGGCACTAAGAATGCACTGGCTTGTGCATCCTCAGTGGCTGGGTTGTGTAATTAAATAATTACAATGATACAATGTGTTTTGTAGGAATAACAAACAGAAGGAAGAAAATAAAGAAGGGAGGAAGGACAAGGGGAAGTGTGAAGTTTTGGGTGCCTACATGTGGATTCAATTTTATTCTTCTTTTTTTCAAGCAAAAATCCATCATGGACGATAACCTGTACAACCAGATTTTGAACTTCTACTCCAGCTGTGTCTGAAAGTATCCTCAGCATATCGATGACCTGGATCCTGCCCAGCGTGTGAATGCAAAGTCTCAGTTTCGACAAACAGCAAAGCCATTTCGTGCTGGCGGTCGAACTCTCTTCCATGGAGATAAGGAGGCTCTTTTCAAAACCTGTGTGCCCAACATTCTGAAAGCCTGTCATGACGGTTCAGCTACAGGAGGGCACTTTGGCAGAGATAAAACCTACAGTAAAGTATCTCAGCAATATTACTGCAGGGGCATGAAGAATGATGTACAAGAATATGTGAAAGCAAGTCCAAAGTGTTTCGTCAGTAATCCCAAAGTCAGCAAAGAAGCTCCGTCACTCAACCCCATACCTGTACCTGCCAAGATCTGGAGTCTGGTTGGGATTGACATTATCGGCCCTCTTCAAGAAACTGCAAGTGGTAACAAGTACATCATCGCCATAACTGACCATTTCTCCAAGTGGTCTGAAGCCACAGTTATCCCGGACAAGAGCGCAAAGTCAATGGCAGAGTTCCTTTACTCTGTTGTATGTTGACTAGGTTGCATGGACACCCTTATCAGTGACCAGGGTCGTGAATTCTTAAACAAATTTATTGACTTGCTTATGGACTGTATGAAATAGCCTAGCCTAAATAATAACCCAGGAATATAAACTGGACTAGCCCATAATATACCTGGGGTATAAAGCAGGCTAGCCCACTTTAACCTCGGGTATAGTAGTCTGGCCAGAGGCTATATCAGAGGGTATACCAGTATTTAGATAAACTTAGTGGTATTGGTGGTCAGTGTCCTTTTAGTTGAATATTGGAGTGGATTAATGATCCCAGTCAATGGCCAGAGGTATCATATCCTGACCATAGGTGTATTACCAAACGGCGTACCAGGCCAGGACCAGGGGCCTAAGGGCTCAGGGGGCCCCTAAACCAGATCCTCTGTGTGAAGTTGCTGTTATTAACTTTACATTTCTTGTTGCATAGTCAAAGGGCTTAGTCATTCATGTAAATAACAGAGCCCCAAAAGTTCTACTGAAAAACTGAAGGAAACTGCAGTTGAATGTATGCCTCAGTTAATATGCTCTTGGCGTTAATTGTGTGTATGTGTCCTGGAAATTCTTTTGAGGTACAGGCGAATTTAGTTATTGTGCTGTTGGCTGCAAGTCAGTGGATCTGCCCTGCCGGGGGGGCTTTTACATGTCCATGCCCAGAGGCCCATTGTCTCATAATCCTCCTCACTGTCTCTCTCTCTCTCTCTCTCTCTCTCTCTCTCTCTCTCTCTCTCTCTCTCTCTCTCTCTCTCTCTCTCTCTCTCTCTCTCTCCTTCTCTCTCTCTCTCTCTCTCTCTCTCTCTCTCTCTCTCTCAGGAGGAACAGAATCGAGGAAAGCCAAACTGGGAGCATCTCAATGAGGACCTCCATGTGCTGATCACAGTGGAAGATGCTCAGAACCGGGCTGAAGTCAAACTCAAACGGGCTGTCGAGGAGGTCAACAAGCTCCTGATCCCAGCGGTGAGTCACTTCCTGTTCAGACTGTCAGAGGGGCTTGTTTCCCCTCAGTATGGCCTACAAGCACAATTTCCCTTTGTGCTGTAAACCAATCCCCAATGATGAGCAAACTGCGTCACACTGTACTCCCGAGCCAATGAAACAGCAACATTTCACCCTCTCTGCTGTTGGAAAGTAAACTTGTGAAGTAGGAGTTTGAATGAATTTTCATGCCTTTAGATGGTGACAGCGTTACAATGTCATGGTCAGAGATGCAGGTCTAGGCTGATACTTAGAGCTCTTCCCTTTTTTCATGATGATTAATATAATATAGAAGAAAAAGATCATGATGAATGGTGGTCACTAGTCTAAGTCAATGGTTATATTCAAATACTCATACTACTGCTGTAGTAGTACATACAGGGCTGGGAGAGTTACCTTGCAAGTGCAATCCGTCACAATTACAAATTACCTGTTGAAAATGTATTCATTAACTTTTAAGTATCACAATATAACTAAGTATCACAATATTAAAGTAATGTAATCTGGTTACTTTGTTATTGTTGGATTACCGTAATGCCAAATATGAAAAAACACAAAAGAAAAGATATCAATAACATGGCTTTTATTTAAGTGCATTTTGTAAGACAACAAAACAGTGTAACCTTAGAGAGGACAATGGGGACACCAAGCTTTTAAACATCAAAACATACAGCAGAAAGGCAAACAGACAATGCTGTTTTAGTTTGATAGATTGATCTGCTAGGCCTGCTACATGAATTAAGAGTATCCACAATGTTTTTTAATCAACAAAATTGAACTGTCATGAAGAACATCATGAAATAAATGCAGGCAGTAGGCCTATGGATTCCATATTAAAGTATAGGTTATGTCCATACGTGTCCGATATTGTCCCAGATGCAGGCAGTGTCTCCGTATGCCCACACTATTTGTCCCAAATTTGGTTTGTTGGCATCTGGTCACCCTACATGCAAGCCAGAGTAAAAGAAGGAGCCACAGAGACACATCTGGGCAGCCTGTCAGTAGGGTTGTCTCCTTTAGCTCAGAGAAATAAGGGACACATAACCCTATCCCATCTTGGCTCCCACCACCACCTACCCAGATCCCATGACCCCCCCCCCCCCAATGGAAAAGGCTGGTTTTAAAAAAAAAATTTTTTTTCCCAGATTCTATGGATGCACACACAGTGTGGTATTAGTTCAGAATGTCCCAGCCTTGAAAGGTTCATGTAAAGGGAAATATACAGCTGGCTAGACACCTGCCTATAATAAGTAGACCTGTCAGAGTAATATGTCTCTAGAAAACACACATGTAGCTACATCATGTTTCAGTTAAGGGCTTTATTGGCAAACAAAATAACACACAAAATAAATTCAGTGAACATAACAATGTACTATTGTACAAATGTCGTTTTTATTTCTTAACAAAATTATACTATTTGATTTAATAATAAATGTACAATTTCAGGACTTGGGTCATGTGCCCCTGGTACCCTGGGGAAACTGCTCTTGTAAACCTCCGCAGTGTTGAGGTGAGAGAGAAGGAAGAAATACGGAGACACTGCCTGCGTACTTCTCCCTTCTCTGGTTGTGAGAATACGGAACAAATCACCCTCTGTATCGGTTCAGCAAGGAACGCATCGTGTCCTTCTAAAATACGGGACGATTCCTTTTTTGAAGGGACCAGTGGCAATATACAGGTGCATCTCAAAAAATTAGAATAATGTGGAAAAGTTCATTATTTTCCGTAATTTAATTCTAAAAGTGAAACTTTCATATAGTCTAGATTCATTACACATAAAGTGAAATATGTGAAGCCTTTTTTGTTTTAATCTTGATGATATGGCTTACAGCTCATGAAAATCAAAAATCCAGCATCTCAAAATATTGCAGAGGAAGATGAGAGACACCAGACCCAACAATGCAGATGAGCTGAAGGCCGCTATCAAAGCAACCTGGGCTTCCATAACACCTCAGCAGTGCCTCCATGCCACGCCACATTGATGCAGTAATTCGTGCAAAAGGAGCCCCGACCAAGTATTGAGTGCATAAATCAACATACTTTTCAGAAGGTCGACATTTCTGTATTATAAATTATTTTTTTGATTGGTCTTATGTAATATTCTAATATTTTGAGATACTAGATTTTTGATTTTCATGAGCTGTAAGCCGTAATCATCAAGATTAAAACAAAAAGGCTTGACATATTTCACTTTATGTGTAATGAATCTAGAATATATGAAAGTTTAACTTTTTGAATTAAATTGCGGAAAATAATGAACTTTTCCACAATATTTTAATTCTTAGAGATGTACCTGTAAACAAGCACGAGACCATCCAGACCCACAGTGCACTGCCAAGTATGAAGTCGATCAGATGAACGGTTGTTGAGAAATCCAGACTGTCTCTCCATCACCTATTAGTGGCCTGTTAGCATGTTGGCGTTGATGGCGTTGTGTTATGTTAGCATGTTGGTTCATGTAGGTGTGAATATATCGGTCCTGTGATGGACTGGCAGCCTGTCCAGGGTGTCTTCCCACCTGCCACCTAATGACTGCTGGGTTAGACTCCAGCATCCTGCGACCCCAATTGGGATAAGCGGCTTGGATATTGGAGGATGGATGGATGGATGGATGGATGGATGGATAATTAATTCAAGATTCAAGAACTTTATTGTCATTGTGCAAGCATCAGTCTCGCCGGACTGAGGAGATGTCTGAGTTTGTTAGAGCCACAGCTTTTCAGCTTTTAGAAAGAAGCTGTTTTTCAGCCTCTTGGTGTGTGTGGGGGTTTATCTGAAGCACCTACCTGATGGGAGGGGCTGAAACAGTTGGTTTCCAGGGTGTGTAATATCTTTTTATGGTGTTCTTAGCCCTCCTCATACAGCGAGTGCTGTGAAAATGTTATAGTGAAGGCAGCTCAATGCCAACAATATCTTGTGCTGTTTCCACAACATGCTGGAGAGCTTTTTTGTCAGCTTTGGTGTAGCTGCTTTACCAGGTTGTCATACAGTTCATTAGGATGCTCTCGATGGAGCATCTATAAAAGTTGACAAGCAGCTTTTGGGGGAGGTTGGCTCTCCTTAGCCTCCTCAGAAAATAAAGGCATTGTTGTGCCTTACTCACCACTGCTGAGTTGTCAGCCCAGGAGAGGTCCTCTATGATGGTGACTCCCAGGAACCTGGAGCTGGGGACTCTCCACAGCTTCTGTGTTGATGTGAACAGGACTGTGTGTGATCTTCTTGAAGGTCCTGAAATCGACGATAATCTCCTTGGTCTTTTTGGTGTTTAAGACCAGGTTGTGGTTAGCCTACCATGTTGTCAGGTTCTGAACCTCCTCCCTGTATGCCGCTTCATCATTGTCTGATATGAGCCCGATGACTGTCGTATCATCCGCAAACTTAACAATAGTGTTTGAGTTGTGGATGGGTCGGCAGTCATGTGTAAACAGTGCATAAAGGAGGGGGCTCAGCACACAACCCTGGGGGACGCCGGTGCTCAGGATGAGGGTGAAGGGTGTGTGCTTGCCCGGTATTACAGCCTGAGGGGGGGCTGTTGATTCAGAAGTCCAGTATCCAGTTAGTAAGGAGGGAGTTAGTCCTAGTTTGTGGAGTTTGTCGACCAGCTTGTTTGATATGATGGTGTTAAACACTGAGCTGTAATTAACAAAGAGCATCCTGACATAGGTGTTGGGTCTTTCCAGGTGAGAGAGGGCTGTACTTAGACCCGCACAGATAGTGTCCTTAGTCGATCCGTTTGCCCGGCAGGCAAACTGGTGTTGCTCTAGATCAGTTGGGACAGTGTCTTTGATGTGAGTGAGTACCAGTCATTCAATGCATTTTGAAATGACAGGGTTGAGTGACTGGCCGACAGTCATTGGGACAGGTTACCACAGGTATTTTGGGAATGGACACAATGGTGCTGGATTTGGGGCATGCGGGGACTGCGCATAAGGATAGAGAGAGGTTGAAAATGTGTGAGAATACCTCTGCTAGCTGGTCAGCACACGCCTAGAGTACATGCCCTTGTACACCATCAGGCCCCGCTGCTTTCCCTGTGTTTATGTTGTGGAGGGTCCGCTGCACCTCTGGAGTGTGTAGAACACAGGTTTGTGTCTCTCCCAACAGTTTGAAAGCGACTGGCAGTTGGTTATTTTCTTTGTCAAACCAAGCAAAGACGTTAAGTTCCACCGCAGTGTTGGTAGTGTTGTTTTTATTTACCATTTTGTAATCTGTGATGGGCTGGATGCCTTGCCACATCCTCCATGGGTTGGAGTTACTGTTGAAGCCCTCCTCTATCCGTAGTTTGCAGCTGTGTTTTGCAGATCTGATACCTCTCTTAAGGTTCATTCTGGCGACACTGTTGGCTGAAGTGTCTCCTGATTTAAAAGTCGTGTCTCTTGCCCTGAGCAGCCATTTTACTTTGCTGTTTATCCATGGTTTCCTATTTGGGTACACTCAGTTCCTTTTGCTAACAGTGACATTGTCCATGTAGTAGTTAATGTATGGCAATACAGATGAGGTGTACCCCTCCAGGTCTGTCTGATCGGCAAATATACTCCATTCTGTGTGTTCAAAACAGTCCTGGAGAGATGACTCCCTCAGGCCAAACTTTAACTGTCCTGCTGGTCAGCTTAGCACTGATAACAAGGGCTTTGTGTGCTCAGACAAGAAACAAAGAGAGGTGGTCTGACTGTCCAATGTGGGGGTGGGGTATGGCCCTGATCTAAGGTGTTTTTCCCCCAGTTGTGCATTTGACATGTTGATAGAATCTGAGAAGCACATTTCTGTTTCCATTTCTTTCATCCATTTTCATTTCACAACTTGATTGATTGACTGATTGAAAGCTCATCGCCATTGGACATTTCTGAGGTTCGTTTGGTTGAAGTCCCCAGCAGTGATGAAAACTCCATCAGTGTTCTGTTGTTTACTGATGGCACCGCGCATGTGTCCAAATGCTAGCTTAGCATTAGCCTGTGGTGGTATGTGTCTGGAGATGTATAGAAAAAGAATTTGGGAAATTAAATCCTAAAGCTTAGAAATTGCGGAAAAGTTAGGAAAATGATGGAAATATATTGTTGAGCAGTATCAATACACTATATGTTCACATCACATTTTTGCATGGTTTCGAACCTTCAGTAATCTCAAATATTGCATTGTTTCTTATCATGAAGAATAATTATCTCTAGAGTAACACAACATATTTACTGTGGGCTGACTATCAACCTATTTGACTATCAACATAAATAATACTGAACACCAACCAAAACCATCAAATCTAGTGAGGAGATTTAAGATCTGGGAGAGGTATTGAATTTTGAAATACAGAATATATCTGAGCTGCTGAAATAGGGCCCTGTGAAGGACTGGCGGTCTGTCCAGGGTGTGTCTACGCCTGGCGCCCAATGACTGCTGGGACAGGCTCCAGCATCCCCACGAACCCGATTGGGATAAGCGGCTTGGATAATGGATAATGGATGGTATGTATAATGCCATGACAACAACTGTATATTCCCTGTGCAAGGGAAACGGTCGGCACTTAAGCATTAGATATTCCAGGTCCAGAGAGCAGAATTTATCGATTATGGTTGTATTCATGCACCATGTTTCATTTATGTAAGCACAAAGTCCACCGCCTGATTTCTTACCAGAGTCAGATGTTCTGTCAGCGAGCCGCCTGCTAGCCCAACTGGGGCAACTGGTATGTTGTGATTCAGCCAAGTCTCCGTGAAAATCAGAACATAACAGTCCTTTGTAGTTCTCTGTGTAGCGATACTCAGTTTGAGCTCATCCATTTTGTTGGCGAGTGACCTTACATTCGCGAGAAAAACACTAGGGAGATGAGTTTTGTATAGCGCAACCCTTAGGTGAGCTAGCAAACCAGCTCGCTTACCTCACTTTTGTTACGCCATCTGCATCACCTCCCCCCGGAGATAGGGATCCACGTTAGACCCGTTGGTCTGTGAATCTCCTGCGGTATTGTTTTCACGTTGAAATAGTGTTCTGTAAAGTCCGTGCCAATCTTTAAAAGTTCTTGGCAACTGTAGTGAATGTTTGCCCTCATTTCCTTGACTAGGGAGGTGATAATAGTCAATATTGATAACAAGAATAATAACAAGACTCACCAGTAAGAGGAGCACAAAGCCGCTGCGTCTGTGCACGCCGCCACTCAATGCATCACCTGCCTATAGCTACCTTTAGCCTATTAGCTATATATCAAAGTCTAACGACTGCGTGTTTAGAAAGCGTCTTTGATGTCTGTCATTTGCACGTCTCATGGAAAAGATACGCTTCCATTTTATTAAATGTATCAATCCACACTAACCCCACCTTTTTTTACGCTTCGAGCCTATTTTTTGTCGTGTTTAGTGAAGTTTAATCTGCACAGACAGCTGTTTAAATCACATAAATATCCCACTGTATACGTATGTTTTAAATTTAGTAACTGGATCTACATTGACTGATCAAGGCTCCCAGTCTGTCTGTGAGCTTGTCTGTTTCACTACAGGCAGATCCACCTCACTCACTGTGGTGGGCATAGGAATAAAATCAATCAATACATGCAAACACTTGATTTTTTTCCCATGCAGCCGACATGAAGAAATCATCACCTAACCCTTCTGACATCAAAAACTACAGACCCTGGTCCGCAGTGGTGTAGCAGTCGAAGCATCAGCTTTGTGTTGATGCAGTTGCCCACTGGGGACTGGGGTTCGCGCACCGGTCTTGTCAGATCCGACTATAGCCGGACTCGATGGAGCAGCAATAATTGGCAACGTTGTCTTCGGGAGGAGGGCGGAGTCGGCTTGTGTTCATCACATGAATGCGTCTCTGTGTGTGTCGGAAAAAGCCGCGGTTCGGCCTGGAGTCGCGTTGTCACGAAAGTGGCGAGGAATCTCCTTCGAGACTGCCGGCCAGAGAGATGCAGTTGGCGAACGCATGTAGTACGAGGGTGGGTGTTTGAACTAAAATAGGGATTGATTGGCCACTAAATTGGGAGAAAGAGGGAAAAATCAGAAATATATTTATTAAAAAAAACTACAGACCGGTTTCCCTTCTACCCTTTCTATCCAAAACTTTCGAACATGTTGTCTTTAACCAACTTTCTTTGTACCTCCACCAGAACAACCTCCTGGACCCCAGCCAGTCTGGGTTCAGGGTGGGTCACTCGACAGAGACAGCCCTCCTTGCAGTGACAGAATTGCTCTGTCCTTATACTCCTGGACCTGTCAGCTGCGTTCGACACAGTGAACCACCAGATCCTCCTCTCTACCCTCGAGGGGCTGGGTGTCACAGGCTCTGCACTCTCAATGTTTGCATCCTACCTGACGGGTCGCTCCTACCAGGTGACATTGAGGGGATCTGTGTCGGAGCCTCGCAGACTGACTACAGGCGTTCCACAGGGTTCGGTTCTGGGTCCTCTCCTTTTCTCCCTGTACACCACATCCCTGGGTTCTGTTATTCACTCGCATGACCATTGTTATGCCGATGACACCCAGCTGATCTTGTCCTTTCCTCCCTCTGACACACAAGTAGAGACACGCATTGCTGCGTGCTTGACTGACGTCTGGGAGTGGATGGCGCGACACCCCCTGAAGCTCAATCTGGACAAGACATAGCTGATGTTCCACCTGGGGAAAGGTTGCCCGCACCGAGACCTGGCCATCACCATTGACAACACCGTGGTGAGGCCAACTTGGACTGCAAGGAATCTGGGTGTGATCCTGGACGACCAACTGTCGTTTGATGCAAACGTTGCATCAGTTGCTCGCTCCTGCAGATTTCTCCTCTATAACATCAGGAGGATTCACCCATTCCTCACCGACGAGATGGCACAGGTGCTCAATCCAGGCTCTGGTCATCTCCCGGCTGGACTACGGCAACTCCCTCCTTGCTGGCACCCCAGTGTTGGCCATCAGACCTCTGGAGCTTGTTCAGAAAGCTGCAGCTCGTCTGGTGTTCAACCGCCCTAAGTTCTCCCACACAACTCCCCTTCTCATGTCCCTACACTGGCTCCCAGTAGCTGCTCAAATCCAGTTTAAGACTCTGGTGCTAGCCTACAGGGCAGTGAAAGGAACAGCTCCTTCCTATCTCCAGGCCATGGTCAAGCCTTACATCCCCACCCAACCACTTCACTCTGCTGCCTCGGGACACCTGGTTGCCCCGTCGCTCAGAGGCCCCTGCTGCCGATCGACCCGGTCACGGCTCTTTTCTGTCCTGGCCCCACAGTGGTGGAATGAACTCCCCACTGATGTCAGGACAGCAGAATCGCTGCCCATCTTTCGACGCACGTTGAAAACTCACCTCTTCAAAAACTACTACCCTGTTACTTGTTCTTAGCCTTGTTAACAGCACTTATTGTATTCACTCATTTAAAAAAAAAATCTTTCTTGTGCTTTTACTTTAGCACTGGTTTTGCTCTTAGATGCTTGTTTAGATGCACTTATGACCTCTGATGACTAGTAGTTCTCCCGATGTCCTACGTTAAATGCACTTATTGTAAGTCACTTTGGATAAAAGCGTTGGCTAAATGACTGTAATGTAATGTAAACGCACACACATAATCTAGCACTGCAGTGTTTCTATATATTTGGTTTAACTCTGAAATGATTGTAGAGAGTGACTTAAGTTGTGTGGTGAACCTCAGTCAGAAAGGTGTGCTGCTCTTTAATTAACACTTGGATCTTTAATTAGCTGCCTGGCTAATTAGAGGGATTAGCCTTGTTAACAGCACTTATTGTATTCACTTGTTTAAAAAAAACTCTCTTTCTTGCGCTTTTACTTTAGCACTGGTTTTTGCTCTTAGATGCTTGTTTAGATGCACTTATGACCACTGATGACCAGTAGTTCTCCTGATTTCCTACGTTAAATGCACTTATTGTAAGTCGCTTTGGATAAAAGCATCGGCTAAATGACTGTATTGTAATGTAATGTGGTGATCAGTTGACAGCTCTGCTCCTGTCTTCACCTGAATGTCCAAAACATACGGCTGCAGATCTGATGATAGGACCAAAAAGTCTATCATCGATCTTCAGCCTAAGGTGTTCTGGTACCAAGTACACTTATGAACTACCTTATGTTCGAACATGGTGTTTGTTGTGGCCAATCCATGACTCGCACAGAGGTCCGATAACAAGGCGCCACTCAGGTTCAGATCGGGGAGGCCGTTCCTCCCAATCATGCCGCTCCAGGTTTCTCCGTCATTGCCCACATGAGCACTTATATTATTATATTAAGATAGATGTAGGAAAATTTTTTTAATTAATTTCAGTACAAGCTTGTTTCATGCGTCGTGCACTCATTAGCTGCCAATGTGATTAAACAACAAAGAAGACACAGTCAATAAATATTACGTTGCCCCACGTCACGCCCCTAATTTCGGTGGACAGCAGCCAATGAGAGGACAGAAAACATTTGAAATATTACAACCAATGGGGTAGATAGTTACAATGCACAGCAACCAGTGGTGGGATAGAAAACATTACAACCAATGGAGTAGGGGTTGGGACTTGTTTTGAAAAAGCAAGGATTTAAAGGGCCAGGGCACTGTTGAAATAACATACATTTGAAATATAACAAGTTAATGTCAAATGGGGTAATTTATGTATATCATATAGAGGTGGTGTTGGGGCACAGTTGGAAGGGCAGGCAGTTAAAACATAAAAATATAACATCTAATAACTGTCACATGTATATCATCTAATGGAGGTTGACCCAGAATAGTGTGATGGCTTTGTGATGCATGCTTAACATGTTTCAATTGAACAGTACAACTTAAACAGCATGTAGTGCTGTTAGTATGCAGTATGAGTAGTACATAGTAGTACATAGCAGAGTATTTGTATGCATCAGACTGTGTTGTATCTGACACATGAGTCTATCATTGTGTTGATGCCCTATGACAGACTG